>NC_142801.1:36179914-36279272 GCF_049724085.1 Artemia sp. Qi Xiang Cuo
TGTTTCCACTTGCCCGGATTTTGCAGGGCAAATCGAATTTTCGACCCCTTGCCAGGGAAAAAAAATTATTTCCAGGAATCAGGAAATTTGCCGGATCTTCGGTCTCTAATGAAATTATTTTATCATTTTTCACCCATCGGCCACGGTCCTTCTTTCAATTTCGCAATTCGCACCTGATCTGCTCAGATCTTATTTTATTCTGTGGTCTGGCGAAACTTCCAGTACGAAAACGGATCGAAGTAGCGTGAAGCAAAGTTTAACTTTCGAGCTGGCAGCGTGGTTGTGAGCTCATTAATATTTTGCTGGGAAATTTAATTGTTTTTTTTGTCGTTCTGGTTGACACTTTTTTTTACAGGTAAGCAAAGCAAACTAACTTAGAAACTGAAGCAACTTTGGGTTTTTTCTTGGTGCTGTTGACCAGTTTTTTTTCAGTTGAAGAGCTTCTTCCTGATTCTGTTACGGATGAGGGGTCAGTGGTGGGTGGGGCAGGGTTGGGAATGCTCAAGGCTGAGAATTTGTTGTCTACCACTAGCTAAGGGACGCTGCATAACCAACTTGTTTCATTCGTCCGTTCCGGTGGAGGCCCGTAAAATACAGCCTGCTCTATTTAGATACTGGCCCATCAAGCAGTGCTCATTGAAACTTTTCGGTGTGTGGTTGTGATAAGATACAATGCATTCTGTTTAGTGGATGTGAGTTTTGAGACTCTTCTACATGAAACGGACGGATGAAACGATTGGGGTTTGCTGTCGCCCTAACTAGTGGTATATCCTCTAATTCAGTGAAGTGTGCTATACTGGGTGATGGCCTAAAAACAGTAAGGCCCCGGACTGGTTTGCTGGCAGTCCAAACTGGTGGGTGTATGCGTATACAGAAAGAGGACTGTTACCGGGACTGATTTTTATCTCTTTAATGTTCTGAGGATTTGAGAATTAATATTGTTGTCAAGAAACAGAAAGCAATGACTAAAAAAGGCCCCAAAAGGTCCACCTGAGTTCGTACAGGAGAAATCGGTAAAACTAAAATGACTACTTTATTTAAAGAAAAATTTGGACGTAAATGAATTAACATTGTTAACCATTTACTGTGAATGCCTGGTTTCTGGTCGATAGGTCACAAAAGTTTAAAGTTGTTGTGGTCAGTTTTGTTATGGCACTCTGCCTGGGCCAAACCAGTGGCAACATGTTCTGTTGCCTGCCCAACTTTTTTCTTGATTTTTCTCCTACACAAAGATGTCTTACCAATCAATCTTATTAGCAAAAATAAATCATAAGCCTGAACAACAGCATATTTTTCTAAGTATTTTCAATCAGATATCTGGGAGATTTAAGGCCATTCCTGTGTAACTCGGCACCCATGGTAATAGTCCCCTTCCTATATGACAAGGCTGAAGTATTTGCCAACGTCAATGTTCATCAGAGTGAACCTCTTCAGTGAAACTCCTAGAATCAGTTTGACCAAGAAAACGTGATTTTTTCTAGATAAACTGAGACGGTTTCTTGATTGATGGTTCTAGGAAAACTTTCTCAGAACTGCACATATGAACTCCGGCTAGTATTACAAGACAATTATTGCCTCGTTTCTGTTGTCACTGTGTCTCTATAAACACATAGATATGATTATCTGGCAATGGCTCAGAGATGTAATTTACTAAAGCGGTAAAAAGATCCTCAGAGGATGCTTGTGACTACAGTCGACAGAAGCTTATGCTTATGAGGAAACAATTTGTCACTAGTTTGCAAATGTTTGGTAAACTTTTGTCCCTGACTGGAAAATCTGGCGCAATTTGGGTGCTCAAAGGCTTCATTTATAGGATTAACAGTGGTGTAGTGTTCATTTCTCTGGCCAGATCCAAAGAGTGCCAGTAGAAATATAAGTATCTGGATTGACATTTAGAAGTAGATCTAAATAAGAAGTGGAAAAAAATTATACTTTTAGAAGTAGAATTAACAAGTAAAACGTAAGTAGATGCCTCCACAAATAAGTAGAAATAAGTGGATAAGTACATTTTATATCTGGAAGTAGAATAGTCCAAAAATAAGTATTCTACTACCAAAATAAGTAGAAATGAAGAAACTGCGCTAACACTTCTTTCTTCTATCTGTGCGAGTCCACTTTTTAATAAATAATGTTTTTGTTTTAGTTCTTTTGATGGAAAGTTTGTCGTCTGATTCTGATGTTCAAAATACTTCGTCATATGATCATGAGGAGAGCTCTGGTTATTTAAGCAATGAAGAAAAAAGAACAAGTGCAAAAGCTAGAAAAAGTTGACCTAGATCTGGAAAAGTAAAAAGAGACTGAAAAAAAAAAAAATTCAGGCCTGCTTGGCTGCATTTCCCTGAATTTACGTCTAGGCTGAAGAAAGATCCTTTTTCAGATGAAAAAGCCTATTCCTTGTATTTCAAGAAATCTCTAGGATTTGACAAATCGGAACTGAGGAAACATATGGGGTCCAATTACCATATAGAGCATGTCAGAAGCCAAGATGCTTCAAAGCGTGAGACGATACCACTCAATCACAGGCTTTATGTAAACAAGCACGAATTGGAGACCACAGAGGCCAAATTAGCCGCATTTATTGTAGAAAATGACTTGCCTTTAATTGTCGTGAATAGACTTTCACCAATGATCAAAAGCCTTCCTCTCAAGTCTGTCGTTGAAAAGGTGTCACCTTGGGAACAAAAAGTCACCAACGTGATTCGCAAAGGACTAGGTCCTTATTGCAAAGATCAGCTTATCGACATTTTGAAGAAAATCCCCCTTTCACTGATGATAGATAAAACCAAAGATGTTGGTATACAGAAACAGCTTGCCGTGGCATTTTCTGGTGTGGGGAAAGTATTGATATGCAGGTTGACATTTTAAATCTCATAGAGTGCTCTGATGGAATGTCTGAGACACTTTTTGGTTTAATGGTGGACTCTCCGGCCAAAAGCCAAATACCACTAAAGAACTAGATAGGTTTTTGTGCTGACATCTGTAATGCTAAGTTTGGCTCTGACAACACTGTTGTTAGCAGGATTACAGCTCAGGATCCATGGGTCATCTGTGTAAAGTGTAGTATCCACATGATTCATCTTGTAGCCGCTTACGCTTGCAAGCAGCTATCCAAGCAGCTAGAGGATCTTTGCAGAACCATTTACACTCATTTTAGTGTCAGTGCCAAACACCAGTCTGACCTGAAACAATTTCAAACTTTCACGCAGATAGACATGCATAGCATCTTAAGACCTGGCCAAACCAGATGGCTGTCCCTAAAGATGTGTGTAGATAGAATCTTGGAACAGAGGAATCCTCCAGCGTTTTCTTTTGAGCTAGTAACTCTAGAAGACCTGACGCTTGCTAATGACCGCGCCTTTCAAGCTTTGATAACCCCTTACTCCGGATCCAAATGGCATTTCAAAGTTATTTGCTTGAACTCTTTTGCAGCTTCAACTTAATTTTTCAGAGTAAAAACCACTTTTCCACAAGATCAAACCGGAGGTTGAGACTCTTCTCAAAACACTGGTGATGTACTTTACGAAACCCAGTTACGTCCGCAGGGCTGAAAGGATCGCCCTTGATTTCGATCCTCTGCTAGACGACGACCTCTGTGCGAAACATACCTTGGTAATGTAGCTCATGAAAGTCTCGAGACTTTGCAATCGAACGATCTTACACGAGCTTTAGAGTCGTTGGTACTACTGATATACGAAGCAGCTAGGAAGTTCTATATTGAAGTCATACTTCAGATAAAAAGGCGATATGTTTCTAAATCGGAAATGTTTTTGCTAGCCGAACTCGTAGATCCGGAAAAGGCCATGGATTCGTCAGCCACTCAGCTCTTGATGTGCTTGATGAAAAATACAAGATGCCCGGTTGGCATCTAAGCAAATTCTAAGCAACACCAAGCAAATTGTTGAGGAATGGAGGGTGATACAGGTAACTATGACCGACAAAAATGACATTAGTGACTTTTGGACGAGTGTGGTGGCGGTTAAAACGCCAGCTGGGGCACCTCGGTTTGGGAATGTTCTATCGATGGTTAGGTATTTACTCATTTTGTCCGTTTCTATCGCTGTTGTTGAGGGATTTTTCAGCGTCGTGAATAACGTGAAACAAAAAAGCGCAACAAGCTGAAAACTGCTACGGTAAGAGCCATTTTATAATCAAAAATTGGCATGAGAAGGGGCAAAAAGAATTCGAGTTCGTTGTGCTTAGATAAACAGCTACTTGATAAAATAAAAACATTGAAATCAAACGCTACAGTTGACGAATGTGATAGAATAAATTAGTCTCAGACTGCAGTCGATAGATAAAGTAAACTCAGATGGGAAACTCAGCTCAGAATGGGTTCCAAAAAATACAAGTCACGGATAGGAGCCCTCACCATCCTATCATTCATTTTTGCACAGCGAAAAATCTTGGGAGATATGACATTTGGCGATTAGTGTGAGATTTCATCTTGGTCAATTTACTTCTATCTAAAGAAATTCAAAATAAACTAATTAAATTAATCATAGTAAAACAAATAAACTAAATTATATATCAGTATAACTTTCTTTTTTTTTAAAAATATACCAACTTATTTACAAATTACAAAGACCTCAAAGAAAGTTATAATGATACTAGTTTTCAACTTTATCTTTTAATTTTGCCCTTTTAACTATACTTCGGCTACTATTTAACTCAAAAAACAAAACAAAAACAAAATTACAAAAACTGGCAACGCTGTTTTACCCATTTCCACTTACACTGAAACACACACTCACAACATACCTCCTCAAACATAACCTACATCTTTCCAATAAACTCTTCAACCACAACTCCATCCAATCAATATCCACTCGTTCTTTCGACCTTTCAGTTTCACTTAAACGCGCTATCATTCTCCTACAATCATAACCAAACCTTCTTAATTCAATCCCTTTTCTCTTCTTCCTTCTTTTCCATACATATTCACATTTTCAGGATTTTTGGGTTAAAATCCTTTCAGGTTAAGTTGATCAGTTAACCTAATGTGCAAATCTATAGCCCAAATTTATTTCTAAAGTAACCAAGAAACTAACGAAAAAACCGGTGTGTTTTCGAATTTTACACAGCGTAAGCTTGAGTGAGTGGCGTATAATACACGAGTACCAAAATTCCTTCCCCCAACTAAAAAAATAAAACTCTGATAAAATTATCAAATTTAGAAAGCCTTTTTTTTCCACGGGAGGGTATTTTCCGTGGGGGGAATACACGGTAGAGGGGTATTTTCTGGGGGGTATTTTCAGGAGGAGGTATTGTCCCAAGGGGAGGGGGTATTTTCCAAGGGGGTAATCTCGGGGGGGGGGGGTAAAGGCCAGCCGCCAGACTGATCATGATACTTTTAGACTGATCATATTTCAAATAGTGAGTGGTACAAAAACGTGATTCTATACCGGTATAGAAAAACCAAGATTTTACTATAAAAAAAGAATGGTTACTATTTTAATAATATTTTTACTAATCACTATTAATTTTACTATTCATTTTAAGCCACTTATTTATAATTTATTTAGAAATATCTGTTGATTAATTATTAATTATTTATTGATTTATTAAAAGATCAATATTTTTAACTCGCAAATCCTGGTATCTTGACTAAATTCCCGTTCAGGTTTTAGCTAAAAGTTAAGTTTCATTATTATGAAAGAAAAACCAGCAAATTTCCTAATATGGTATGGCCTTATAGGATACAATAAATGGAATAGACACACGATGATCATTATAGACTTTAGTAAACTTAGAATATTACCCCTTAACTAGGATTATATTTTGAAAAATAAGGAAAATAATAAAAAAATTTTACTTACGTTTTTAGCTTGACAAAATATGAGCAAAAACCAAGACCAAACTGAATCCTGGTAGGGCACGACGCTGTATATATATAAAACTTTTTTTATTTATTAAATCCAAAATGCGGTAAGCTTTATCAAGCTTGGTTCACTATTGCTAGGGCATAAGAATGCCCTTGAGAGTGTTTACTCTCCACCCTAAATCGGGCTCCGGTGTCTGTCTCCTTTAAATAGATAAATTATGACCTATATTGAGTTAATCTAAGATCTAAGAATTGAATAAAATTCTGAATTGATTTTAAACAAGTTTCATAGCAGTTCTTAAAGACAAAACAAAGTAAGAAATTATTTTTCTTTGATTAGTTGTTACACTTCAAGTTTCTTCCTACTCTGGTCTAAATTCCAGGGGAGCCATATCCCCCCTGCCCGCCCCCTGCGGGCGCCGATGCATTCAATTGAGTCTGTTGCAGTGTTTCCACTTTGAAAATTTTAAAATCCTGTCCCGCTGGCCAAAAATCCTGAAAATTCTTTTTCAGCAGAACCGAAAAATCCTGAAAATTTTCCTGGCGGGAAATAGCTAGAGCACTGTATAGGTTTCTAGAATAGAACTCTGTATAGGGTTCCAGAATAGAACCCTGTATATGTTGATTTTCCCGAGAAAATGCAATTTCTGTTCTTTTTTAACCATAAATGAGGCTGAAAGTCAGAAATAGGAATAAGTTCTAAATTGCACGTGTTAGTCTTGAAAAAAAGAAGTAGTCTACCGTCAGCAATATTGGTCTCTCTTTTTGAACATATATTTTGTAGCTAAATCCGATTTTTCCCCCTTTCAGTAGTTTAGGTACAATTTAAGGTATATTTAAAGATTCTTGTTCCTTTGATTTTTGTAATCGAACTGTGAGGAAGAATGAAATCTTATTTTCTACTAATTTCAACGTAAGCGGATTCCCTGGAATGGTAGAAAATAAGATTTTGAAGTTTCATTGCAGTTGGATTACAGTCTTTGACTGGGTGGGTCGTCAAACTCACATTTGGTAAGGTTCCTTCCGTACGTATAATGAAAATCTGCAAATCGCAACAAACTTGAACTACCTCAGACGCTATGCTTGCAAATATTTTACTTCTCAGAACTTCATACAAAACAGATCAAAAGATTGTCGGATAAATGTGGTATGAGGAAAATAAATGGAAAACGTGGTATGAGGAGCATTTCCTGGTAAAAATACGCAGAAAGCCAGCTACTAAACATAGGTGAGTGTCCACGGTTAGATGATTGCGTCTGGGTCGAGGAGGCTCAGTCAGTGAAAGTATTGGGTGCACTTTTTGAAAGAACGGCGATGTAGAAAATTTGTGGGAAGAGCGTGTGCAAAAGATTGAGGGGTTGCTGGTAGCCCATCAAAGAACACACTTCGGGTCAACATTTGAGAGAGTAGTGTATGTAAACACGTATGCTCTCCCACTGCTATTTCATCTGGCACCGGCTTTTAATCTCGAAGAAAAGTATGCTAAAAAGGTAGAAAGGAGCGTTTGGCTTTCGTTTGGAGGGGAAAGCTGGAAAAGCTAAGTATGAAAATGTTCTACGTACTCCGAGAAGAGGGGGGTCTTGGTGTTATAAATTTCCGAAAGGTGTGCAAGTCTCTGAGAATTAGAAACGTCTTTGAGATGATCTGTAGTAAATGGATCGACGGTGAAATAATAAGAGGATGGGCCTTAACAGTGATAAATGCTTAGAAGGGTAAACTAGCAAAACAAAAAATGATCGAGGATGTGCTAGAGAAACTCCACGGAGTATTATGGTGTATTCTATAAATGAGAAATTTAGGCTTGCTGAGTGATCAGATGAAAAACACCGAATGGAAAAAGATGGTGAATGAATATCTAGGGAAGAAGATGAAGTGGCTTTTCACGTGAAAATTTGGCACCCCCTTCATAGAAATGTCCCTTCTCCCAAGGAAAAATCCTCCATGGAAGAATCCTCCCCCGTAACCTCCTTTGCCGACCCCCCCCCATCAGAAAAAATCCCTCCTAGAACGTCTTTATACTTCCCTTTAACCAATACTATATGTAAACAATGAGCTAAGTTCATAACTTCCAGCCCTTCCCCCGGGAACTCTTTGGGATTAAGTCATCCTCAAAGACATATTTATTAGATTTTCGACTATGCTGAACAAAATGGCTCTCCCAAATTTTAATTGGGTGACTTGGGGAAAATATGAGCGTGGGAGGGGGCCTAGTTTCCATGCAATTTTTTGGTCACTTAAAAAGGGCACTATAACTTTTAATTTCCGTTCAAATGAGCCCTCTTACGATATTCTAGGACTTCTGGATCAATACGACCCTCCCCCTGTAAAATAAAAAAACAAAAAAAAAAAAAAAAAACACAACCCAAAACCAAAAAAAATCACGCATTCGTGATCTTTCTTCTGACATAAAATACAAAATTCCACATTTTAGCAGATAGGAGCTTGAAACTTCCCCAGTATGGTTTTCTGATACGCTAAATCCGATGGTGTGATCCGATCACTAAAGTTCTATGACTTTTTTGGGGGGTTTTCCCCTTTTTTCGAAAATAAGGCAAATTTTCTCAGGCGCGTAACTTTTGATTGGTAAAACTAAACTTAATGAAACTTATATATTTGAAATCAGCATAAAAATTTGCTTCTATTGATGTATCTTTGGGTATCAAAATTCTGGTTTTTTGAGTTTCGGTTACTATTGAGCGGGGTCGCTCCTTACTTACAGTTCGTTACCACGAACTGTTTGAAAAACAACAGCAGTCAAAACAACAGAACAACACAAAGGATAACGGAAAATAACGTCTGAAACCGGTTGTGCGGCTTTGGCTCGTTAGATAGCACTTTTCGGGAAATCTGAAGTTCAGATCTAAATTTAATAGACTCCCCCTTCTTGTTTTACAGTGCCGTTTTTATTTTCGGTATCGGCGTTTTTAAGCTATTTTTTTGGTATATGTTTCAAAATAACCCCAGTCCGTCGTACCCCATTCTTGAAATTAGCGAGATAGTCAAGCCTGGCGACCTGACTATATGTTTTATACTTTGAAATGTTGGTGCATTCTTAGGTGGTTATGGTTTGACTTCTGTTTAATTTACGATTTTAGATATTTAGATTGCTGTTTGGTCCTATTCTGAGCTAGGTTCGTTTGAATTGTAAAGTCTATTATTTGGATGTTAAGATTGCTATTTTGGGCATTTTCTATCTGGGTTTCTTCATAGGTGTTTGGTCAGAAAGTTTTGATTTTCCATTTCTCATGCTTTGACTGGCTGATCTTGTTTTAGACTTTCTTGGTTTGAATTTTGTTAGGTTTAGGATTTGAGATGTTTAGTTTGCTATTTCAGGCTTTTCTGACCTACGTTTTTTAGACTTCCAATAGGCGTGTGTTGTCTTAAAGCTATGATTTTAGGTTTTCAGATTGTTGTTTCCTTGTTTGTATTGTGTTTTTTTAGAATTCCGAATGCATGTGTTGGCTCATTTTTAGTCTGGTACTCTGTGGTCTGGCTTGTCTTATATTTATTATCGGGGGGTTTACTTTAGGTGTGTTTTCAGAAACTTATGGTTCACTATTTTTCATGCTTTGACTAGTTGATGCTTTCTTAGACTTTCATGGTTACAAACGTGTTAAATTTAGGATTTTAGTTGTTTAGTTTACTTTTTCGGCTTTTTCTTATATAGGTTTCATAGCCCTTGTAGGTGTGTGGTGTCTGAAACTTATTATTTGAGTTATTTACTTTGGTAGTTCCTGGTTTGACTTAAATTTAGGATTTGAGATGTTTAGTTTGCTATTTTAGAGCTTTCTCAACTACATGAATTTCTTAGGATTTCGTAGGTCTGTGTTGCCTGAAGCTTATAGTTTGAATGCTTAGGTTGCTAATTTGGACTTTTCCAACCCAGATTTTTTGGCCTTTGTCGTTTACCTGGGTGTTACTTTGGTACTTCAGTGGTGCAAACCTGACCTAAATTAACCAATTTAAAGCTATGGAAATGTAAGAAAGCTTTATTTACTCTAGGCTAACACAATATTACAAGTCAAAGCAAGAATCATAGCAAATCAATGATTTGGACCAACACGTCTCTGAAATTGATTAAAAAAACAAGTTTTTTCTAACTGAAAGTAAGGAGCGACATTAAAACTTAAAACGAACCGAAATTATTCCGTATATGAAATGGGCTCTCCCCTCCTCAACGGATCGCTCTTTACAATAAAGATTTTTATTGTTTTAAAAAATAAAGTTGTGAGACAGAGTCAAACTTTAGCGTAAAGAGAGAGGCGTTGAGGAGGGGACAGCCCCTTTCACATACGGAATAATTTCTGTTCGTTTTAACTTTAAACGTCGCTCCTTACTTTCAGTTAAAAAAAAACTTTTTTTTTATTTAATTTCTGAATGTTTTTGAATCAATGCAGCTCTGATTTTGGCTCACCGTACATGAATAATTAAAATAAAATTTGTATGTTAATTTTACTTTTTTTTGGATAAATGGCTTTCTCGAAATTTTGTTCTGACGTAACTTACGAATTAACTTATATATCGAACTACTATATTCGTATGTTTTATTACGTATATTAGGGAGTTCACCCCCTAGTCAATACCTCGCCCTTTACGGTAAAGTTTGAATTTTGTTCGAATCGCAAATCCCTGAATCACTAATAATTTTCTGTTTGTTTTAAGTTTTAATGTTGCTCCTTCCTTTCAGTTGAAAAATATTAGTTTTTTTATTTAACTAATTAAAAACAAACTTTCCGAAAAATAAGTTTTTAAATTAAATTTAATTGAAATTTTAAAATTAAGCTCAGAATATAAAAATCCATTTTAAAATTAAAACTCAACACGACCAGAAACTGTTACTAAAGAATAAATAAAACCCACATCGAACAGAAATTAAATAAACAATCATAGCAAAAACATAAAACAAGTAATAATATAAATGAATAAATAGATCTTAAATCGAGTAATTCTTAGGTTGAATAAGAACATCCAGCTTAAAATGAAAAAAAAAATATCTTCCTATTGAAGTATAAATGGAACTTAAAATTAACAGAAATTAAATAATCAATCAATGCAAACAAACATACAATAGATGTTAATGTAAATTAGTAAATAAATCTTAAAACGAGTGAAACTTAAATTGAATACGCAAATCAAGCTTGAAACGAACAAAAATCACCCCAAACAAGAGTATGGGTATGACCTCCTTCTCTGACTGTAAAAGTGTAAAACCTACTGCGTCATTGGCGCTTTACTGAAAACAAATTTTATTACAAATATTGTCTTTTGTGCTTAGTATTGAAAATAAACATTAAAATTATAGTAAAATTTTGAACTGACGAGCTTACAGCAATTAATATCATTATAAATCAAATATTCAGTTTAATTTATTAGTTATTTCTAGAGTTGTACAAGAGTAGAAGAAGACCTTATAGCACGGGACGAACAAGATCATTGACCTACTAACGGGAGTGACGCAACATGCTCAGTGAATACAACCAGGACAATATCATTGGCCAAATCAGAGAGTTGCATTACTAACGGGAATTACATCAGAGCAGACTTCTGAGAATTTCAACATTGGTTTGTGCAATAGCTCCAAGAAGTCTTAGCAAGCGCAACGAATATAAGAAAGGATTTTTGGTATAGTTGATATTAGTGTGAGCATAGAATTCAAGGAGTGAGAACAGTTTGACTATACTCCTATATTTATTCATTGAGATATATTTACAATAATGAGTGGAATGTTTACACTATTAGAGGTTGATAGTGGAGTTGTTAGCAGCAGCAATGATACAAGAGCAGCAAACATTGCGGTAGAAATCACGAGAAGATCACGGCTGTGTCTTGAATGGGATGAAGTATATGCAAGATACGTGTTTTCATTGAGCAAAATTAAATTGGAGGATCAATTCGGCTTTGTTGCGAAAGTTAATATAACATAAGTGAATAGACTTCAAAGTGTTTTAAGCGCAATGTCGGAGCATACAAAAAACAATACATTATAACGGTGATTGTATATGCGTATTTTATAACATTATTGTAATTAAGATCACGCAAAATAAAATTGTTTCGAAATCGAAAATGTCCCCTTTCTTTTTGTGTTAGATTTCTTAGGTTATCGAATATTATTGAAGTAGAACGAATCGTGGTTAGTCTAAAGTCAGCAGTGGGAGTGTTTTTTTATGAATATATTTATGAAAAATGAATTAATTTATGAAAGAGAGAATTAGGTCAAATCTTGTGATTATGGAAAAACATTTGATTCTGGATGACAATTTTCTTGAGTTATCTCTTCAACGGAAGATATTTTCTCAGGGAACACTTGACAATATAATGAAAACTAATTCTCCCCCATCGGACTATTGTATGAAGCTTTTATGACGTGACTCAAATGCTTTTACTCAATTTATTGATGCATTAATTGAAACAAAGAAGAATAATATCGTGGATACACTTTTGAAAACATTGCCATAGATTGTATGTAGATGGCCCCTCTATTCGAAACAGGTTATGTAACGTCATAGAGTTACTCCTCTCCTATACCCCTCTGAATTTATCGAACGTGGATCAGTTTCTTTTTAGCTGTGAGAGAGTTGACATCGGAAACCAAAAAAAGATGTTCTATACATACCCACTATGTATGTATACTCTTGGCAATTGGTCATCATGTGAGAATTGTACAATTATTGATGAATATAATGAAAAGTGCAAATTATGCAATCCATGTAAATTACATAGAGGATATGCAGTACAAATTAAAGACTGTAATTATTATTTTAAATTATTTTGGTTTTAAATTATTTTGAGAGGAAGAATCAAGTCTACGATTCAACTGTTGGGGTAACAAGACAATTTGGTTTCTACATCATCGTTGTGACGACACTGCCTATTATGACTATAAACCTAGCAATTTTTATTTAGCAGTTACCGAATGTGATTCACCGCTTGAAAACACTGCATGTGATATTGCTTCAAACAATTGCAACATGTGAATTTCACAATATGAATGCAAATAGTATCATTGACTATACAAAGAGACACGACAAGAGTGAAGTTACATTGTACTGTAGAAAATGTGACCCTGACTTTGCAGCCAATCAAGATCAATATACAGTGAATTCAAATGATCTACCAGCATTAGTGGTTCTTGACAGTTGCCCACACACCGAAGAAGAAGAAATCTAAAGTGTAGAATAAAGACTTTGTTTTTGCATACATTTTTTTTTATTAATAAACAAATTCACATACATTTTTTAAGCAATTTACTCGTAGGGCACTAAAATCAATATTATACAGGTCTGAGAGGATATTTTCAACTATAAAGTCGTTCAGGCGTGGATAGTCTACGTAAATGTTGAGAAACTGCTTGTAAGTATAGCCGCGACATCTGAACACGAAATATAGCAGCGCATGGAAACCGCAACTTTTAGTCGTCAGATCCTGCACTCTTCTGATTTTGAATAGTAATTTTCCAACTGCTTTAAATATTGTTGTTGATGTGTGAAGGGTAGAATGTAAAGGGTAGGCCGAGAGGATGAAAAAATTCAATCGTCTTCATTGTTTGAAAGATGCACAACCAATGGCCAGTTTTCACAGTCGACGGACTGCTATTAACAATGATTAGGGTATTGTTTGCACTTTGAATTTTTCCATAAAAGCCTGACGGTAAACAATAACATCTGTATTTGGACTTGTAGGTGTCCATAATAAATAAATTTATTACTTGACTGGTGTTCATGGTGCAAGGTGTAGTAGAACAGTGCCTTCGGGAGTGATTTCCCAATAGGTTTCAAATTGATTTAATGAGATTAGTGCGATACTCTCGGGTAATAGGCGGGTAAATGTACACTCTAAACGCAAACTCCCCGTTCGTACTATACTCATATCCTGGGTGCCAGACAGGTCTAGTACAATGATACCATGTGTTTTAGTGAACATTTATTCCGTTACACCATTCTAAAACAGTTGTGGATCATGCTCTAGGGTTTGCCTTGTCAGCTCATACAATGTCCTATAGGATTTATCAAAAGATAGATTGTAGAGTGGGATACCGTTTACTTTGCAGACAAGAGATGAAAGTCCAAATATCTCAAATTTATGTTGGCAGCCAGTCCACAATTGTACTAGCGCTTTTTACAAATACCAATGCTAATTTTGATGGAATTTCGCCACTGATAAAGGATGAGTCCGTGAATTTGCGAGAGCCTGTGGCAATATGACGTTGATTGGTGATTGTATGAGTAACAAGTAGTTTAATATTATTCCCACTGGCTCTCAGTTTTTCCACTTGCAAAGCAACGGAACTCATAACCTGCTGCTTTCGTATATGTAGCATTGCCGTGTTGAGAGAGAGAGTTACATCAGGATTTGCAGGAAGTTCCTTTCGTAAAATGAAATTGGATGGAGCAAGCGTCAATTTTATGTCCACTTTAATATCTGGTGGTAACCATTGGGGTATATTAAATATTTCATGATATATTTTTCCAACTAGATGTAATTCACTAGTTGTAGTATTTGTAAGTGCATCTGTACTATTAGTATCTGTAATTTATTCACATCCATTGGAGGTGACTTTCAATTCCTTTTATGACTTGGGTGTCATCAACATGAACTGAATATAGCTCGTATAATTTGAGAGATTGTTGCTTTTGCTCACCAAAGTGCCATTTATGTAGAGACTAATTTGACCAAATAAATTATGTAATATACAATTTTCATAGGATATTCCATCAGCGCGAACTGGCATTCCATTGTCGGATTTCTGGCTTTTCATATGTAAATCTATAAATGTCGAAGACATGTCCATAAGGTACTCTTCATTGGAATAAATTTGAAAGTGGATATTATCGGAGAGGGGTTGTTGCGGATAAAATTGTACATAATATCCATTTTACACTCACATCAACATTTCCTGCATTGGGTAGATTTAAAAATGAAGTGATTGAAGTTTGGGAATCCTTATGCGGTAGATATGCCATTGTTCAGTCTATAAAAAAAACCAGTTTCGATCTAACATTTCTCTTCCTCGGGCTTCTTCTTCTACTGTTTGTTGTACGTATCGTCTTTTTCCTTCTTTTCTTTGACAGGGGCGATGTCTTTCGTTTCTGGCCTGAGTAGAGATTGATGAGTGGTGCACTGTTTGTCAACCTCTTTACACCTTTTCCATTTTGTTGAAATTTCAATTTTTTGCCAAGGGTTTGCGCACTGGACCTAAGATTTTCCGAAGCCTTTTTTTTAATCCTTGCCAAAGCTCCGATCGTATTGTGTAGAGGATGCAAAATCTGTCACAGCCGGTACAATATATTTTCTAGCCAGAGGTAGTGCAAAGCGAAACAGCTTAGCAAACCAACTGCCAAGACCATAGCCAAACATTGATGAAAGTCCTTTGTAATAGTCCATTCCATTGCCCAGTTGTCTTGGGCCAAGAGTATTAACATAGCAGTCAATATCGGGACAAATTAATACCACTTTTCTATTAGCCATCTTGTTGTTTTTTTAAGACTGACAACGATGGGTCGAAAATGGCATGTAATCACAGCGAAACCTTTCGATATTGCTAGGGGATCACCTAATTTAGTTCTTAGTGTTAACTGGCAGAGTTCGAAATAGGAAGTGTTTACGGGGACATGCTAGAGATGCTTCATATTGTAATTATGAATATGATCTTGATTGGTTTTTCGTTCAAGAACTCGTAAGAGAGAGACATTGCTATTGCCAACTCTGGATGTTTCAACAAATGAAGCATAGAGAAATATACCACTGTCCATAGAAAAGACAGGTAGATAGTCAGAAAAAATAACATTTCTGTTGCCAGCACTTTTACCTTTGATTATATTAAGTTTAAAGCCAACAGCATATTTTAGATTATCACTGAGAATAACCTTTTCACCGGCAATGGGTGAACTAATGTAGATCTTGCCTCCTTACTTTGAATAGTTGAAATGAAAGGCTCCTTTTTTAGGAGTGGAAACTATTTTATTGATAGAACGACATAAATCATTCATACAAGTGAGTTCTTCGTATGGTAATTCAACATATGGATAATCCATCCAATTGATCATTTGAATTTTTTTTTTTTGCTATCGTGTGGTGGCGGCCAATCATAGGGTCTAATGTTTTTACCATATTTGCGATCTTTTTTCAGGATATCGCAGGTATTTTTGAGGATACAGTCGATAAAAGCCACTTCATACACGCCGTCAAATTTGATAGTGGGAGAGAGTTTCGTCCAAAAATCACTTGTTTTATTCATATCATTGTAGAGAGGGTCAGAGACATTAGACATGAATGTCACATAGAAATCATTGGGAATTTGTAATGTCTTCAACTGCAACCCAAGAATCAAAATCAAAGTTGCATCTTAGCCAGCGAAGAAGCAACTGTCTCTTGCCCCTGCGAGTACGGCTCTTTAATATCTTTTCAATTTGATAAACTTCACTACTGTTTCTAACTTTTTGTAGTCCATATTCATAAAAACCGCCGAGGATCTCATCATCTTTGAGGCCTCGCAGCCGGTATGTCGCGGGTTCGGTGTCTAGGATTTTGGACACTTTAAAAAGTTCAGTGCTTCATAAATAATTCCTATTTTCAAAAATATTGGTGGTTCCATGAATTCAAACAATACTACCGACTTTAATTTTTTTCCTCCCAATTTTTATGTTTTTTTTTTTTCTGGATTACTGCTCAAGGAACGTGTCAAATGTACTTTCAATGCGATGTACTTTCTGAGGGTTAGCATCGAACAGCATTAAACGAGGTCATTGGTTTTATGTATGGATGATTTTAGCAAAACTGTGAGAAAAAGTAGAAACAATATTGAGTTTTACAATATCTTGAAATTATTAGACAAATCGTTCTAATCAATCGTTAAGCCAATGCAGACTTTATCGGACTGTAACTATGATAGAGCTTTTTACTCTATTTCAATAGAACCTTTTGCACATGAGGATTAACAAATTCACTACCGCGGTCACTTTGAATTTTTCTATAGCAATCTTGTTCAAGAATACTTTCTAAAGCCTGAGCAACTTCAACACCTCTCTTGGAAATGGAATGGCATATGCATAGCGGCTAAAGACACTGATTTCCACTAGAATATATTTGTAGGGTGTATTGTAACGTCTTTGAATCTCATCTAGAGTTAAAAGATCTGTTTGCATTATAGGCAGGGGGAAAAGGCTTTAGTTTGTCGATATTGTTTGCCACGAAGCCTACGATTCCGATGCAGAGTGTAATTCGGTTCGTTTTCTAGAAACTCTTTTGCATTTTTAAAGTGCTACCACCTACGTCAGAGGTAACTTTAGAAACTGTTGTGGGGGAACTTAGACGTCCCACTTCACCAATATTTTCATATACATGTTTTAAAACTTCATCTATTTTGAACGCAAACACGTAGTGTAATGCCCACTACCCTTTTGCACACTGGAGGGTGGTGCTTGTGACGGTGAGTTGATATCAATATGTCTTTGCTTTTGTCTATTTGTCATCATTGGTTTTACCAAATCATTGCTGCTGCTGCTACTAGGAGTGCTAGTATTTTGCAAGATTTATTTAAAATCTTCTTCTGCTTCTTCTTATTTAAATGGTGGTGTTGTTAGAGGGCTGGCACCTCTACTATATTCTCTTAATTTCTTTAGAGCTTGCTTATAGCCGATAAGAGTTTTGGGAAAGTTTGATGCATTTAGAAAGTTGTATAGATTATTTTCAATTGATAAAAGTCCTTTACGATTTGTAACCATATCACAAATTAAATCGAGTAGATTATAACTTTTTCCCTGAATTATAATTCGTTTCCCAGTGCTATCGAATTGAACCTGATAATCACCACTTTTAAACATGAGATATATTAATACTCTTTTACTCTGTTCCCGATAGGTCAATGGCAATAGGTTTCCAATTGAGGTCACTATAGAATTCAATTCCTTCTCCTTTGATTGTGCTGTTGCTGCTGCAAAATCTTGCGATGTTTCCTGTTTGAGGGGCGGGGGGGGGGATCTGTGATGGCGACGGGTCTTTCCCGATAAGGTCTATGTTTGTCCACACGACGCAGTGCATCTTGAAGTAAAACTAGCTTTTTATCATCGGCATATTTTCATCATTAATGAATTTGCTTAGATTGCCTTAAAAGTGTTCAACTGGTGAAAGGACAAGTTCGATTAGAGTCAATTTATAGGGTTTAGCCATCTAGAGAACACAGGACTTGTTTACAAGTCCTGTGATTATTGGTAGTAAAAGTGTAAAAAAGCTACCGCCCGCTTGAAGGAGTCGTTTTCTTTAATAATGTTTTCCTTTGTTTTTGCAAGCCAAAGCAAGTACAGTGGAACGATGTTGCTTTGTCTATTAATAAATTCTTTGTCAACACCATGCTTGAGTATGGCCTTCCTAAAGGGGGAAGGGGTTTGAAGTGCTTAGAACGGAAAATAAGTGTCTATTTTCGTGTAGTCTCTTAAGTGTCATGATGGCAACTAATAGCCTTTTCTACCAATCACTGGAAGATATGCAGTAATTTCTTTGTCGAAAATATCTGTGACTACACGTATATCCTCGGATGCATTCTGATTAAGATCTAGCAAAATGTACCCGTAGGGCTTATTTTTCGCAAGACTGTACGCTGAAAGTAGAAACTTGGGGGCACCGGGATATATATATTTATTGAGAGTTATTAGAGAACTTGAATCCCGAACAACTTGGTAGATAATATAGTTGGTGCAGTTCAAAGCAACGGTCCTCATTAGATCCCGAAGCCGCGCCGAAAAGTCGGCGGCGTGCCACCGAAAAAAAACGGCAGCGCCCCGCCGAGCTTGCATCAGCCTGCTGACACCGCCGCTGATTCTATCGGCGGCGGCGTCACTAATACGCCGCCGTTTTTTATTTGTTTTTTCCCCTCTTTTTTGGTTATCGATATCGACCTCCGGGCTTCAACCGTCATCCCGGCTAATCTGTCTCTTAAAAATAAATACTGTCATCTTGGGCTCGCCATATATATCGGTGAATAGGAAGGAGAAGAAGAAATTTTTCTTGAAACAAAAATTCTACCTTCCACTTAAAAATTCTGTTCATTTTTCTTTCTGATTTTTCGGATGAAAAGAGGTAGGTAAAAGAGCATTAGGCAATTCAGGATGTTGTCATAGTCAGGGCAATCGAGCTGTCTAAGTAAAGAACAATGTTGGCACAATGTATAATTTTTTTTGTTTTTTGTTTTTTTTTCCATACCAGGGCAATTCGTATCGAAGGAGCTGTCGTAGAAACTTCAAAAAGGGCTCATTTGATTGAAAATTGGAATAACTAGTGCCCTTTTTAATAGTCGAAAGTGATTGGAAGGCAGCTAACACCCCTTCCACGCCCACCGTTTCCCCAAACACATCAAATCAAAATTTTAAGATAGCCATTTTGTTCAGAGTAACTAATTTCCAGAGAGAAAATATGTTTTTTGAGGAGGGTACTCCCCCACAACCCTTAGGGCAAGGGTTTTGTAGTTATGCCCTGGAGTTATATAAGAACGATGTTGGCACAATGTATTATTTATTATTTTTTCCTTTAGACCAGGGCACTTCATACCGAAGAAATTGTCTTAGAAACTTCGAAAAGGGCTCCTTCAATTAGAGATTGGAGTGGCTTGTGCCCTTTTTAATAGTCGAAAATGATTGGAAGGCAACTAACACCCTTTCCACGCCCACCATTTCCCGCAACACATACAATCAAAACTTTGAGATAGCCATTTTGATTAACGTAGTTGAAAGTTCTGGAAATTAGGTCTTAGAGGATGACAACCACCCTCACAGCCCTTAGAATAAGGGTTGTAATTTATGCCCTGGGGGCATATACGGTGTTTATAGAAAGCGTTGTCGTAGAAACTCAAAAAGGGATCATTAGTTTGGAAATCGAAAAGCCTAGTGCCCTTTTTAATTATCGAAAGTGATTGGAAGTCTTGACATTTTTATAGTAGAGATCGATGTGGGTATAATGTATCATTTTGTTGTTGTTGTTGTTGTTGTTGTTTAGACCAGGGCATTTCGTATCGAAGGAGTTTTCGTAGGAACTTCGAAAAGGGCTCATTCGATTGAAAATAGAAAGGGCTAATGCCCTTTTTAATAGTCGAAAGTGATTGGAGGGAAACTAATCCCCCTCCAACGCCCACTTTCCCATTTGTCTTTATGTTTAAAAAGTAAATGCTGCCTTAAGATTCAATCAAAATGCACTGTGTTTATGCTAATTCCCAATAAGGCATATCAGCAGTATCCCAAGAACGACTGAGGGTATTATGTTCAATCTTTCAGGGCTTCTTCTGCTCTTAAAATTTGACCAAATCAAAATAGCGTAAGTGTATCCACCTATCAAAAGTAAACAAATTTTTTTGCGAATGTTATCAAGTTTTCCATTTCAGGTCAACTAGAGGAGGTATGAAACTAAATTAAACACTACTATTTGTGTCCAGATTCTTATAAGGGTCTATGTTGTTAAATTTTGCTGAAAATTGTTTTCCAGCATACAAATAGCAGGCCAAACTATAAATTCTTAAAAAAGTGAAAAGATTTAAAGTATGATTTTCTTTTTCCCTGAAAAGACTATGTCAATATAAAACGAACAGAAATTAATTAAAAAAAATGAAATTAATTAAAAAAAATTAATTAAAAAAAAATTACTTTTCTTTTTTCAAAGAAAAGTAAAGAACTCCATTAAAACAAAAATGAGCAAAATTCAAATCAAATAATCTACCAAGCGTGAAACTACCACAAATCAGCATCGATAAATAAATGAAACCCAAAACGAACAGAAATTACAATAAATAATCGAGTCAAACTCAAAACGAGCAGAAATTAACATAAGTTGGGCCCAAAACCCCTATGCATTCCCAAGGCCAGAACATAATTTATACTTTACTGACAAAAATACAAATGAATATGCATTGTCATTTTATTATACATATACTTTTTTTTATTAATCAAATTGTTATTTTTTTTTTTTTTATTAAATTAGTAAAAGAAAAAACATTTATATTTTTTCAGTAAAGTTCAATTTTTTTTCTGGCCTTGGGACGGCATAGGGGTTTTGCGCCCAACTCATGTTAATTTTATTTGATCATCGGACTCATGCCAAATACTACAGCGATAGTAAATTTTCTTTTTTTTTCCAAAAACATTTTATTACAATTTTTAATTATTTTAGCTAAAAGTGTCGTTTTCCCCGACATTGACGGACCACAGAGAAACTATCTGAATGGTGTTTTAAATTGATACACACTGCTGCTGTTGACAACAGTTGGACTACAACTAACTGTAAACCATACTATTCTAATGAATAAATAATAATAATTTTCCCTTAGATCTACCTAGTACGATATTGAATAACAACAATAAAAACACATTTTTTTCTTTTATTAACAACAATTTTTGTACAACAACAATTGCAATAATAACAAGAATAACCTTTTTCATTTATTGACAAAAAAACAACTTAAAATACAGCATGAACGGCAACAGTACAAGCACAGTTGAACATATTTGTAGACTAATAGAAAACACTATTTACAACATTTCAAAGATGAGAATTCCCCCCTCCCCAAGAAACCCCCCCCCTCTGGGGCCAAAGGCCGGGGCCAGCCGCGGGAGGGGTCCCCCCAGGGCCAAAGACCGACCGCGGGCGGGGCCCCTACCCCCCCGGGTTGAAGGCCGGCCCGCAGCGAAAACAAACTCTATATACAATAGCAGCAGCTGTAAAATGATGATGATGATGGTAATGAAGATTTTAATTGAGAAATTGTTGTTGTCCCCCCATCAAGTACTATTTTTTTTTTAATTTAAGTTAATTTATCCAGATCGAGTTGGCTTCGATAGTCCATACATTCAACTCGAACTTAAATACGGTAGTGGCCGTGTGGGAGTACCCTTACACCATTCTCGAGTACATAGACCTTGTCGGATATGCAAGATATGGAATTTTTCCCACTCTAACAGTATAGTTCTTATATTGTAGAGAGCGAATTGCCAGTACTTTTGCTCTTGGTACTAGACAACTGTCCACACAGTGTCTGTAGACACTCATGTCGAAATTATTTTTTACAAAGTGTGTAGGCACCCCTTTGCACGCCTGTTTTACATCCTTGCCGTGTATTTCCACACAGTGTACTTTTGGACCGGGGACCATCCCATTGGATATTAACTCACTCCCCGTCTCCGACTTTAACATTAAAAGTTGATTGAGGGCCTGGCGTTTCACCAACTCGGGATAGATGCTCTCATTTCAATTCGTGTAATTAATCCGCGGGCCAATGTACACACCATTTTCCAAATCTTCCAATAAATTCTTGGTTTTAACTTTTAACAATAGATAATCTGTGTCCCCATAGTAAACCTGAACCGCCCCCGCCCTGGGCCAGTGTACCATGCACAACTTGTACAATAAGGAAAATTTGTGTGTCTTGGAAATTTCACGTAGTGAACTCCCCCCCCCCCGATATCCTTATTCAGAACAATATTTCTCTTTCTTCTGTTTAGCAGAACCACATTCGGGTCTATGGTCGTGAATGTTGTAAAGTTAGGGTCAGTGACAATTCGTGCACATTCTTCGGGACAGGTTACTACGTCACAACGTGATCTGTTTCGCACGCTTTCACACATTTTTCCAAAAGCTGAATACAAATTAAGTTTATACATTTCTTTTTGAACTTTACTTTTTGCCTGTGAGCGTTTACTGACAAAAATGTCAATAAACTTTTTTAAGTAGGGTCTCTCATCGAATTGCAGGGCTTTGTGTATCTTTGTGGCCCTAAAACCGTTGGTCACCATCCACTGCAATAGCAAGTGGTGAACAACAATATTCTGTTACGGATCCAAATCTGAAATTAGTTTCTGTTTGGAGGGGGTCCAATGCATGCCCATATCCTCAACCAAAGACCAATTTTATGGGCTCGAAGAATCCCTGGTCACCGGTCTATTGACACACGGAAAAACAAAATATTTTACAGTGTTGTGGAGTTCTAATATTATGTGACCGTCAATTTAAAAAAAAAAACCTTGGGGACCGTTTTCCTCACAGTGTGAATGTCGGGGATGGCACAAGGGTTTTCAAGCCATTTGTAATTTCCACATGGTAAACTATAGTGAGACATTGCCAAGGGGTACAGAGAGTTCGTGTAAAAAACAGTATTGGGTTTTACACCATCAGCAGAGTTCTGCCCACTTGGATCCTTTGTTAGGATGCGATCCCCTTGAAAAACATATCCTCCCTCAAAAATCTTCCAACAAATAGATGTTGATGCTCATCAGTGACCCAACCTATTTCCTCCCTACTGATTTTTAGAATTAAGTCCATGACGTGGTGCGGTGTTGAAAAATAATAGCCAATGTCTAGCCCCAATTCTGAATAAATTTGGTCTGTGTTCTTGCAGACAATGTCTGAAAGAGTCAGTACATCGCTTGCCAAGTACATTCTACAATAATCCCAACCATTTTTACAACCACACTTAGCCCATACCCTTTTTGCAAATTCATAGTCCTCGACAATTCATTCACTATCGGTAAGTGAATTATAGAATGCTTTAATGGGAGGGAGTTTCTCCTCACTTAACCGTGCACTAGAGCAGTAATAGTCATATCCATATATGCTTTTACAAGTCAGTAAGTCATATATTTCATTGTCTGCAAAGCGCTGTTTGAGCAGAGGGAAACTATCAAAATTGTCACTTTTCTGCATTTAAATTAGTTGACTCAGAGCCTTGGGGAAAAAACTATAAGAGTCTAAAAAACAGATTTTATTCCAACACGTATGCCCATTATCTAATGCCTGCCATTTGAATTCTAAAAGCAACAGCTTCTCAACAGATTTGGGAACAATATTGTAGGTAAATGAGTTATTTACCCATGGACTACCTGCCCCCCTCCGTCCCTATACATACGTCACAAAGCCGGTAAAATAAATTTCAAATCGTAATTAGAATTGTTAATGAAAACCGGTATAAAAAACTGCTGGCTTACATTCACATTGCATGATTGGTGTGCTACGCCACGAAAATTACCACCCCCTTAGGATATTTCCTGTCACAAGTGATCATGATCCCTAAGTTGCCCCTTCCCACCCCCTTAGTCTTTTTTCCCTTGTCCCTTTTCCCTTTGTCGTCTCTTCAAATTCCCCCTTACATACCCAGCGTATTTTCTTATTTCTAATGGCCAGGCGATCCTCTGCTGATAGTATCATTGGGTAGTGTGTGTTTCTCAAACGGGAGATAGCCCCATTTGCAGTGACAATTAATTTAGTCAATGCTTTGATCAGAAAATCTTTCTCGTCCAACGTCTCAACTATTTCTAACAATCGTATAGTGTTACTGCTGTCTCTCTGTGCATGGGCATATAAAACCGCAATGGCTTGATGTTCTTTGATACGATTTGGAAATTTTGGGTCGTTCACATCTGTGAGCCTTGCTTCACAATCTAAACTTATGTTATCCCTTTTCATAAGTGTATTCTGAAAATTTCAAATCATAAAATTGCCTGGTCACCAGCAATTGCCTCCACCGATTGACAGCCGTGTCTTTTGCAATGTTTCATGTGATTTTGTAGCTTTAATTCGGTCCAAAATCTTGATAATCACATTGGGCAATAGTAAAAAACCCTTGTTCTTTCCCCCTCTCAGAACTCTACTAATATCCGTAATGGGATTGAAAAGACCGATTGAATTAGGGTCGCTAGCCGGTGTGTATAACAGCCAAACCCAGTGTTTTAAAGATTCAATCGATGGGGCTCTTACTGGAAATATTACACCCTTTTCATGAGAACGCACACCCTCTTGAAATTCCGTTTCGTATTGTTGCATTTCGTACAGTAACACTAATATTTAAATGCGCATTGGCCCGTTCAAAAATATATATTCCCCTGAGTGCTACAGGAAATTTTTCTGTTAAACAAGAGAAATCTACTGGGGGAAAATCAGACCCTTGTTTTCCTTCTACGGTCCAGTAGTCCAAATTTTTTTGTAGCTTCATCTTTCAAAGGTCGGAAAGCTGATATGAGAAATACGTACATGAAACATCTTTGGCCTGTTTCAAAACAGATTCGTTGAACGCCCTGGCATCCTTCTAAATCAGGATATTATTTTAAAACTATAGATCTCGCAGACGCCCCTCCTTTTAAAATAAAATCTTTTTTAAATTTACATTTATTTACACTTAAATTTTCAACAAATAAAACTACTGAACCACTACCATTCTCATTATAATTGTCGAGATGTGAAACAGTATTGTCAACCCATTGCATAAACACACTCTCTTAATTTTCCAAATGAGGGTACACCACCAACATTTCTGTGTGCACACAGTGATCATAGACCTCACCATGACTTTCATTTAAATGAAATATTTTTAAAACAATTGAGGCATCATGTCCCGTCCCCCCCCCTACAACTGAATTTGGTTTTCTGGAAGTGCACGAATTTTCTCTGCATTATGAATAATATCTATAGGATCACTTATAATATTTCCCGCCATAAGTGTTTTAAACGGATCGCCAAATTTCGCAGTGAAAACGTCTATTGTATTCAGAATTGAATTTGTTTGCTGAAATTCTGGTAGCGGTGAGAATTGTATATCATTACCTAAACCCTCTCCCCCTTGTATATCATTATCTAAACCCCTTCCCCTACTTTGTTCAACAATTGGGTTGGTCTGTGGAGTAAAATCTCCCAGTTCAGTTAATATAGCCTCTAGTGCGTTAGGGATATGCGAGTCAATTCAAGCGAATTCATTTTCATGTTCAATTAAATTTGATTGAAAAGGTACTATATTTATTAAATCTGAGGGGGAAGGATTCTCATTTAACTCACCCTCTGAACTAACTGCATTGCCTTATTCAACTGTGCTACTGTCTACATGTAAAGAATTAGTATACACATTGAAATATTGTCCCAATAAATTATCTGTCCATTCCTTGTCGTTAATAATAGTTTTAGCATGTGTACTATCTAAATTATCACTACCATCATGACACCCCTGTAAAAACTTAATATATTCTTCACTGTTATGCGATGGTGTTTCAACAATGTCACAAAATTGCTCAGTTGCTTCAATTTGAATCATTTCATCAATGCAATCATATGATACGTGACTTGCTTCTTCAGGTGGTGGTCAATGTAGCGATGGAACCGTTGTAACCTATAAGGCAAAAAGCCACTTAATTTCAACGTGTATAAAACAACCTATTTTTTAAGAAAGTGAAAAATTGGATTAATAGCGACTATGTTTTCTAATCATTTAAAACATATGCATTAAAAAAACACACTTAGTAGCAATATCCCCCCCCCCCCAATTACCATAAAAAAATATTTATCATAAGCAACATCTACCCACCCCCCTCCCACCGTAATAAAATACATTCTTAAAATACGACAAATTGTTTAACTTTCGAGCTATGTCTACGAATATTCATTTTTAATCTTTAAAAAATCAGTTAATTGCTTGTTGTTGATGTGAATGGTTTTGATTTAGAATTATCCCATGTCATTCATGTGACAAGCATATATCACATTGCTATTTAATGTTATCCAGTTGTTAATAGTGCTACTCTTATTGGGTGTTCCCAAAATCCGTGCAAGCTGTAATTGGAAGTTGACGGCAAATATTACGCAAATTAGAACCTATATTATTCTGGACTTATTTCGAAGTCCTTTATCAAAATATCACATTCTCTAATTTAAACGGTCACAATACTTTACCTCAAACAGTATATTAGAATAATGAAATGTTTATTTCCTTTTGGGAGAATTAATCTTTAGTGAAAATGTCAATAAATTTTAAACTCACATTGTTAGCTCCTGGCATATGGGCCCTCATGTTCTCTCCTTGCATATAGGACCTCGAAGAGTCAATGTAGTTAATTACAGAGGGACGTAAGTGCTTGACCCTTTTGATAGCGTGAGCGACGTATTCTTCAAAATTATCCTTAAAAAGAAATTAAATTATAGTTTCCTTAAAAAAAATCTTTTTTACAACTTTTGAGGGAATTTTATCTTTGAAACTAGCTAAAAGTTGCTAATTCTTATATCACCCCCCCTAATGTGAAAATGTATAGACCAAATTTGTTTCTTAACTATTATATTTTCATCCTATTTTATTTCATAATAGCCGAACTTGACTTCTTTCATGTGTCATTTAATGCATATGTATCATGCTTCCTTCAGAAAAGCCTATAGAACGGAATAGCACAAAAAAAGCCACAATATACCATAAAATCCTGTAAAGATCTTAGAAATTATGCTTCTAAGAACCAGGTCTAATGAAAAACATAGAAGGCTAAAACCCGGGATTATGGGGGGGGAGGAGTAAGTTGTCAAATATAGATAGATAGGTAGGCTACAGACTCATAACTTTCAAAATGTTATAAGCTCAAGAAACAGAGGGATATTGAAATATATAGGCATGAAAGCAAAGTTCCACTATAATTAGACAGAAAAATGTCGTTAGCACAGCGTATAGGCCTAAATTTCTATCAAATGACAGTCTCAGAAGCTAGTCTAGTAGAAAATAAATGCGAAAAAAAAAATGCTAGCTGGTTTCCAAAAGCTAGTCTAGTAGAAAATTAATGCTATCAGAGGTAAAATTGCTAGCTGGCTCACACTTAATATTTGCTTCATGCAATCACCATCCCCCCTCTCCATCTTCTATATTAATGCAACTTGTATAAAAAATTCAACGTTGTTTATGATGGAAAGGCAGTGTGGCCTTCGTCGCTATTTCCGTCTAGATTATGGGGAGTAGTTTACCTATGATATCTTTTTATTTCATTAGTTTAGACAAAAAACACGCTAACATTATCAGTCAAAAAACATTTTTTAGAATCTTACAGAATTGAAAATCATATTCCTAATTTCCAAAAGCTAGTCTAGTAGAAAATTAACGCGTTCAGAGGTAAAATTGCTAGCTGGCTTACACTTAATATTTGCTTCATACAACCCCGTCCCCCTTCTAATTTGTAAATATATACCCTGAATTTGAATATATTGGGGCGGGGGGGGGGCTAAAATTAATTTCCGACAAAAAAATTGTTTTATTTGGAAAGAGTATAAAAAATTATTTATAAGCAGAACTCACGTTATAAATTTGCGGAGCAAAAACTTCTAAATCCATTGTATTTGATGTTTCCTCCATAATGCTTTGAAAGGTACTGTTACTTTAGCCTCGAAACGCGAACAATATAAGCAATGTCTCAAAGTGGAATTGTAACATCACTGATAACGCAATACTTTGATTTCAATAACATCCTGTTACATAAATTCAGGGTAAATTCATTGGAGGTCAATGATAATTTCCTGGTTGTATTCACTGAGCGTGTTGCGTCACTCCCATTAGTAGGTCAATGATCTTGTTCGTCCCGTGCTATAAGGGATTCTTCTACTTACAAGACGAATTAAATTTCACTGCAAACAAGAGTTTGGATACTGCCCCCCTCCTTAACTGTAAATAAAAACCAAAAGCCTACCGCGTCATTGGCACTTAATTGAAAATGAATTATATTACAAATATTTTCTTTTCCACTTCTTACAGTATTGAAAATAAAAATACAATTACAGTGAAATAAATTCTTGAACTGATGGATCTTTCAACAATTAATATAATTATTCATCAAATATTCAATTTGATATTGTTTATACTTTCCAAGATTGTTCAAGACGCATATAGATTTCAGTAAAGCGCCAATGAAGCAGTAGGTTTTAGACTTTTACAGTGAGAGAAGGAGGTCATACCCAAAATCTTTGTGGTGATTTTTGTTCGTTTCAAGCTTGATTTGCGTATTCAATTTAAGTTTCACTCGTTTTAAGATTTATTTATTAATTTACATTAGTATCTATTGTATGTTTGTTCGAAGTCCTTTATCAAAATATCACATTCTCCAATTTAAAAGGTCACAATACTTTACCTCAAACAGTATATTAGAATAATGAAATGTGTATTTCCTTTTGGGAGAAATAATATTTAGTGAAAGTGTCAATAAATTTTAAACTCACATTATTAGCTCCTGGCATATGGGCCCTCATGTTCTCTCTTTGCATATAGGACCTCGAAGAGTCAATGTAGTTAATTACAGAGGGACGTAAGTGCTTGACCCTTTTGATAGCGTGAGCGACGTATTCTTCAAAATTATCCTTAAAAAGAAATTAAATTATAGTTTCCTTAAAAAAAATCTTTTTTACAACTTTTGAAGGAATCTTATCTTTCAAACTTTCTAAAAGTTGCTAATTCTTATACCTTCCCCCCTTATGTAAAAATTTATACACCAAATTTGTTTCTTAACTATTATATTTTCATCCTATTTTATTTCATAATAGCCGAACTTGACTTCTTTCGTGTGCCATATAATGCATAGTATCATGTTTCCTTCAGAAAAGCCTATAGAACGGAATAGCACAAAAAAAGCCACAATATAGCATAAAATCATGTAAATATCTTAGAAATTATGCTTCTAAAAACCAGGTCTAATGAAAAACATAGAAGGCTAAAACCCGGAATTATGGGGGGGGGGTAAGTTGTCAAATATGGATAGCTAGGTAGGCTACAGACTCATAACTTTCAAAATGTTATAAGCGCAAGAAACAGAGGGATATTGAAATATATAGGCATGAAAGCACAGTTCCACTATAATTAGACACAAAGATGTCGTTAGCACAGCGTATATGCCTAAATTTCTATCAAATGACAGTTTCAGAAGCTAGTCTAGTAGAAAATAAATGTGATAAAAAAAATGCTAGCTGGTTTCCAAAAGCTAGTCTAGTAGAAAATTAATGCTATCAGAGGTAAAATTGCTAGCTGGCTCACACTTAATATTTGCTTCATGCAATCACCATCCCCCCTCTCCATCTTCTATATTAATGCAACTTGTATAAAAAATTCCCCATTGTTTATGATGGAAAGGCAGTGTGGTCTTCGTCGCTATTTCCGTCTAGATTATGGGGAGCAGTTTACCTATGATATCCTTTTATTTCATTAGTTTAGGCAAAAAACACGCTAACATTATCAATCGACAAACATTTTTAAAATCTTACAGAATTGAAAATCATATTCCTAATTTCCAAAAGCTAGTCTAGTAGAAAATTAACGCGTTCAGAGGTAAAATTGCTAGCTGGTTTACACTTAATATTTGCTTCATGCAACCCCGTCCTCCCTCTAATTTGTAAATATATACCCTGAATTTGAATATATTGGGTGGGGGGGGGGGCTAAAAGTCATTTCCGACAAAAAAAATGATTTTATTTGGAAAGAGTATAAAAAATTATTTATAAGCAGAACTCACGTTATAAATTTGCGGAACGAAAACTTCTAAATCCATTGTATTTGATGCTTGCTCCATAATGCTATGAAACGCACTGTTACTTTATCCTCGAAACGCGAACAATATAAGCAATGTCTCAAATTAGACTTGAAACATCACTGATAACGCAATACTTTGATTTCGACAACATCCTGTTACATAAATTCAAGGTAAATTCATTGAAGGTCAATGATAATTTCCTGGTTGTATTCACTGAGCATGTTGCGTCACTCCAATTAGTAGGTCAATGATCTTGTTCGTCCCGTGCTATAAGGGATTCTTCTACTTACAAGACGAATTAAATTTCACTACAAACAAGAGTTTGGATACTGCCCCCCTCCTTAACTGTAAATAAAAACCAAAAGCCTACTGCGTCATCGGCACTTGATTGAAAATGAATTATATTACAAATATTTTCTTTTCCACTTATTATAGTATTTAAAATAAAAATACAATTACAGTGAAATAAATTCTTGAACTAATGGATCTTTCAACAATTAATATAATTATTCATCAAATATTCAATTTGATATTGTTTATACTTTCCAAGACTGTTCAAGACGCATATAGATTGCAGTAAAGCGCCAATGAAGCAGTAGGTTTTAGACTTTTTCAGTGAGAGAAGGAGGTCATACCCAAACTTTTTGTGGTGATTTTTGTTCGTTTCAAGCTTGATTTGCGTATTCAATTTAAGTTTCACTCGTTTTAAGATTTATTCATTAATTTACATTAATATCTATTGTATGTTTTTTTGCATTGATTGTTTATTTAGTTTCTGTTTGTTTTAAGTTTCGTTTATGCTTCAATAGTAAAATATTTTTGTTCAATTTAAGCTTGACATTCATATTCAATCTAAGCATTACTTGCTTTAAGATCTATTTATTCATTTATATTATTACTTGTTGTATGTTTTTGCTATGATTGCCTATTATAATTTCTGTTTGTTTTGGATTTCATTTATTCTTTAATAGTAATTTCTGGTCGTTTTGAGTTTGAATTTTAAAAGTTATTTGTATCTGCTGAGATTAAGTTTAAAATGGACTTTACTTTTCTTTTAAAACCTTATTTTTAGGAAAGTTTTTTTTTAAATTAATTTTTGTTCGTTTTTGATTGCAAAAAATTTCAAGTTTTTAAAAATTCCTTATTTGAAAATCAAACTTTAAAAAAAAACCAAATTTCCATCAAAGTATCAAAACTGACATCAAAGTAACAATATCAAAGTGAAAAAATGGGCTTGTGTCAACCTCGGAGTTTTTATTATCTGATGTTTGAACTATTTTTAACAAAATTGCTATCTCAAAATTTTTATCGGATGGGTTTGGGGAAAAAGGGCGAGGGGGGACTAGATTAAGCTTGGGTCTCTTTTGAATCTTTAAAAGTGAGCTAGAACTTTCTATTTTCAATCAAATGAGCCCTCTCTGAAGTTTATACGAGTATCCTTTCTATAAGAACCATATATATCCCCAGAGTATAACTTACAACGCCTATCCCTGGGCCATGGGGGGGGGAGGGTTGGGTCGACCGTGGAGTTTTAATATCTGATGGTTGAACTATCTTTAACAAAATGGTCACCTGAAATTTTTATCGGATGGGTCTATCCATCCGATACGCCCAAAGGCGTGGAGGGTTGGAGGGTCTAGCTGCCCTCTTTTTTCACTCTGAAAAAATTAAGTACAACTTTTAATTTCAATTCAAATGAACCCTCTCTGAATTTTGTACGAGCATACCTTCCATATGAACCATATAAGCCCCCAGACCAATACTTGCAACGCTTTCCCCGGCCCTGGTGGGGGGGGGGGGTTGTGTTGACATAGGACGTTTTCTTGTCTGATCTTTGAACTATTTTTAACGAAATGACCATACGTAAAGGGGTTTTTTATTATATGATCTTTCAACAATTTTTAACAAAATGGCTACCTCAAATTTTTTATCAGATGTATTTGGGGAAAAAGGGGCTGGGGGGGGGGCATTTGCTCTCTGATCACTTTTGACTCTTAAAAAAGGGCACTAGTACTCTCGATTTCCAATCGAATGAGCCCCCTTTGAAGTTTATACGACGACCCCTTCTATATGAAGTCCCTCTGGTAAAAAAATAAATGGAGTGTGGAAGGAGGCTAGCTGTCCCACAATCACTTTTGACACTTAAAAAGTGAATTACAACTTTCAATTTCCAATCAAATGAGCCCCCTAGGAATTTTATACAAGCATCCCTTCCATAAAAACCATATAAGCCTCCAGGGCATAACTTACAACGCCTACGGGCCCTGGGGGGCTGTGTCGACACCGGAGCTCTTGTTATCTTTGGACTATTTTTAATAAAATGTGTATCTCAAAATTTTTATCTGACGCATTTGGGGCGTGGAGGATGGGGGGGGGCTAGTTGCCCTCCGATCTTTTTTGACTCTTAAAAAATGAAAAAGAACTTTCAATTTCAAATCAAATGAGCCCTCTCCGAAGTTTATTCGAGCATCCCTTCCATAAGAATTATATATGACCCTACAGAATTACTCAAAATGCCTTCCTCCGGCCCCTAGCGGGTTCCGTCGACACAGGAATTTTTCTTATCTGACCTTTGAACTATTTCTAATGAAATGACTATTATAAAATTTTTATCGGATAGGCTTGGGGAAAAATGGTGTGTGTGTGGGGGGGGGGCTAGTTGCCCTCGGATATCTTTTGACTCTAAGAAAATGAACTAAAACTTTCAATTTCTAATCAAATGAGCTCCCTCTGAAGTTTATACGAGCATCCCTTTCATAAGAACCATATACGCCCCCAGGACAACACTTACAACGCCTATCCCCCGGGCTCTGTGGGGTGTTTTTGTTATCTAATTTTTGAATAATTTCCAAAACACTGGCTATCTCAAAATTTTTAGGGGACGGGTTTGGGGAAAAAAGATCTTGGGGGGGAGGGGTTAGTTTAACCCTCTTGACTCTTAAAAATTGAATTAAAAATTCAATTTCAATCAAATGAGCCCTCTATGAAGTTTATATAAGCATCCCTTTCATAAGAATCATACATGCCTTTAGAACGCCTTCCCCTGTGTCCTGGGGGGTTCTATTGACACCAGATTTTTTCTTACACGACCTTTGACCCTATTTTTAACAAGATGTCTATTTCAAAATTTTTATCAGATGGGTTGGGGGATAGCTGCCCTTGTATCTCTTTTGACTATTAAAAAGAGAGCTCGAACTTTCAATATCCAATCAAATGAGCCCTCCCTTTCATACGAACAATATATGCCCTAGGGCATAACTTACAACGCCTGCCCCCGGACACTGGGCGGTTATGACGACACCTGAGTTTTGTTATCTGACTTTTGAGAAATTTTTAAGATAATGCCTATCTCAAAATTTTTATTAGATGCATTTGGGGAAAAGAGGCTTGGGGGGCTAGTTGCCCTACAATATTTTTTGACTCGAGAAAACTTAAATAGAACTTTTAATTTCCAATCAAATGAGCCATCTCTGAATTTTTTACGAGCAGTCTTTGAACTATTTAAAAAAAACTATCTCAAAGTTTATATCGGATGGGTTGGAGCGAAAAAGGGCGTGGAGGGGGAGGCTAGGGGCCCTCCAATCTCTTTTCACTCTTAAAAGTGAACTAGAACTTTCAATTGCCAATCAAATGATCCCTCTTTGAAGTTAATACAAGTATCCCTTCCATAAGACCCATACATGCCCCCAGGGCATAACTTACAACGCCTGCCCCCGGGCCCTGGTGGGTTGTGACAACACCAGATTTTTTGTTATGTGATCTTTGAACTATTTTTAACAAAATAGCTATATTAAAATTTTTATAAGATATATTTGGGAAAATAGGGTTTAGGGGGGGGGGGGAGAAGCTGGTTACCCTCTAATATCTTTTGACCCTTAAAAAGTGAACTAGAACTTTCAACTTCCAATCAAATGAGCCCTTTCTGAAGTTTATACGACAATGTTGTCTATACAAAACCTTATATGCCCCCAGTGCATAACTTACAACCCTTGTCCTGAGGGCTGTGGGGGAGTTGTCCTCCATCCTAATTTTCAGAGCTTAAAACTACGTTTAATAAAATGGCTGTCTCAAAATTTTGATTGGATGGGTTTGTGGAAAAGGTGGGCGTGAGAGGGGGGCTAGTTGCCCTCAAATCACCTTTGACTATTAAAAAGGGCACTAGCCCTTTGAATTTCAATCGACTGAGCCTTTTTTGAAGTTTCTACGACACCGCCTTCTATAAAAACATTATATACCCCCAGGGTATAAGTTAAAACCCTTGCCTTGAGGGTTGTGGGGGAGTGTCCTCCTGAAAAACATATTTTCTATTTGAAAATCAACTATGCTGGACAAAAAGCCTATCTCAAAATTTTGATTGGATGTGTTTGGGGGAATGGTGGGCGTGGGGAACTAGTTGCCCTCCAATTAATTTTAACTATTAATAAAAGCACTAGCCCTTTCAATTTCCATTTGAATGAGCCTTTTTTGAAGTTTCTACGACAACGCCTTCTAGAAAAACCTCATAAGCCCCCAGGAAATAACTTAAAACCCTTGCCCTAAGGGTCGTGGGGGAGTTTCCTCCTCAAAAATATATTTTCTATCTGGAAATCAACTACGCTGAACCAAATGGCTACCTCAAAAATTTGATTGGATATGTTTGGGGGAATGATGGGCGTGGGGGGGCTAGTTGCCCTCAAATCACTTTCGACTATCAAAAAGGCCATTACCCCTTTGAATTTCCAATCGACTGAGCCTTTTTTGAAGTTTCTACGAAACTGCCTTCTATAGAAACCTTATATGCCCCCAGGGTATAAGTTAAAACCCTTGCCTTGAGGGTTGTGGAGGAGTGTCCTCCTCAAAAACATATTTTCTATTGGAAAATCCACTACGCTGAACAAACAGGCTATCTCAAAATTTTTATTGAATGTGTTTGGGGGAATGGTGGGCGTGGGGGGGCTAGTTGCCCTCCAATAACTTTCGACTATTACAAAGGGCACTAGCCCGTTCAATTTCCAATCGAATGAGCCTTTTTTGAAGTTTCTACGACAACGCATACTATAAAAACCTCATATACCCCCAGGGAATAACTTAAAACCCTTGCCCTAAGGGTTGTGGGGGAGTTTCCTCGTCAAAAATATATTTTCTATCTGTAAATCAACTACGCTGAGCCAAATGGCTATCTCAAAAATTTGATTGGATATTTTAGGGGGAATGCTGGGCGTGGGGGGGGCTAGTTTCCCTCCAATAACTTTCGACTATTAAAATGGGCACTAGCCCTTTGAATTTCTAGTCGAATGAGCCTTTCTTGAAATTTCTACGACAATACCTTCTATAAAAACCTTATATGCCCCAGGGCATAACTTAAAACCCTTGCCCTGAGGGTTGCGCGGGAGTGTCCTCCTGAAAAAAATATTTTCTATTTGAAAATCAACTACGCTGAACAAAAAGGCTATCTCAAAATTTTGATTGGATGTGTTTGGGGGAAGGGTGGGTGTAGCGGGGGGGCTAGTTGCCCTCCAATAACTTTCGACTATTAAAAATGGCACTAGCCCTTTCAATTTCCAATTGAATGAGCCTTTTTTGAAGTTTCTATGACAACGCCTTCTATAAAAACCTCATATGCCCCCAGGGCATAACTTAAAACCCTTGCCGTAAGGGTTGTGGGGGAGTTTCCTCCTTTAAAAATATATTTTCTATCTGGAAATCAACTACGCTGAACCAAATGGCTACCTCAAAAATTTGATTGGATATGTTTGGGGGAATGATGTGCTTGGGGGGCTAGTTGCCCTCAAATCACTTTCGACTATTAAAAAGGGCACTAGCCCTTTGAATTTCAAATTGACTGAGCCTTTTTGAAGTTTCTACGACACCGCCTTCTGTAAAAACCTTATATGCCCCCAGGTTACAAGTTAAAACCCTTGCCTTGAGGGTTGTGGGGGAGTGTCCTCCTAAAAAACATATTTTCTATCTGAAAATCAACTATGCTGGACAAAATGCCTATCTCAAAATTTTGATTGGATGTGTTTGGGGGAATGATGGGTGTGGGGGGGGGGGGCAAGTTGCCCTCCAATAACTTTCGACTATTAAAAAGGGCACTAGCCCTTTCAATTTCCAAATTGAATGAGCCTTTTTTGAAGTTTCTACGACAACGCCTACTATAAAAACCTCATATACCCCCAGGGCATAACTTAAAACCCTTGCCCAAAGGGTTATGGGGGAGTTTCCTCCTCAAAAATATATTTTATTTCTGGAAATCAACCACGCTGAACGAAATGGCTAACTCAAAAATTTGATTGGATATTTTTGGGGGAATGGTGGGCATGGGGGGGGGCTAGTTGCCCTCAAAAACTTTCGACTATTAAAATGGGCACTAGCCCTTTGAATTGCTAGTCGAATGAGCCTTTCTTGAAATTTCTACGACAAAAACTTCTATAAAAACCTTATATGCCCCAGGGCATAACTTAAAACCCTTGCCCTGAGGGTTGCGGGGGAGTTTCCTCCTCAAAAAACATATTTTCTATCTGGAAATCAACTACGCTGAACAAAATTGCTATCTCAAAATTGTGATTGGATGTGTTTGGGGAAAAGATGAACGTGGAGGGGGGCTAGTTGCCATCCAATCAATTTCGACTATTGAAAAGAGCACTAGCCCTTTGAATTTCCAATCGAATGAGCCTGTTTTGAAGTTTCTACGACAACGTCTTCTATAAAAAACCTTATATGCCCCCATGGCATAACTTAAATCCCTTACCCTGAGGGTTGTGGGGGAGTTTCCTCCTCAAAAATGTATTTTCTATTTGGAAATCAACTACGCTGAACAAAATGGCTATCTCAAAATGTTGATTGAATGTGTTTGGGGGAATGATGGGCGTGGGGGGGGGGGGCTAGTTGCCCTCCAATCGTTTTTTACTATTATAAAGGGTACTAGAACTCTCGATTTCCAATCGAATGAGCCCCCTTTGAAGTATCTACGATGACCCCTTCCATATGAAGTGCCTCTGGGGAAAAAATGATAATAAATAAATAATAAAACATTGGAGCCGTATGACCTTTACTATAGGCAACGTTACAGCGTTGCCTCTGATTTCTGGTCGTTTTTTAAATAATGCTGGCTAATCTGGCACCCCCTTTATAAAAATATGTCTTTCCCCAAGGAAACATCCTTCCCCTTAACCTCTTACTCCGACCCCATCCCTCACCAGAAAAATCCTTCCTGAAAACGTCTGTATACTTCCCAATAAACAACACTATATGTAAACAATGGGAAAAGTTCACAACTTGCAGCCCTTTCCCCGGGAATTTTGGGGGATTAAGTCATTCTCAAAGACATATTTATTAGATGTCTGACTATGCTGAACAAAATGGCTATCTAAAAATTTTGATTAGGTGACTTCGGGAAAAAATGAGCGTGGGAGGAGGTCAATTTGCCCTCCAATTTTTTGGTCACTTAAAAAGAGCACTAGAACTTTTAATTTCTGATTGAATGAGCCCTCTCACGATATTCTAGGACTACTGGATCGATACTATCATTCCTGGGAAGAAATAAATAAATAAAAAATAAACACGCATCCGTGAACTTTCTTCTGGCAAAAAATACAAAATTCTACATTTTTGCAGCTAGGAGCTTGAAACTTCTATAGTATTGTTCTCTGATACGCTGAATCAGATGGTATGAGTTTCATTAAAGTTCTATAGAATTTAGGGGTTGTTTTCCCCTTTTTGAAAATAAGGCAGATTTTCTCAGGCGCGTAACTTTTGATGGGTAAGACTAAACTTGATGAAATATATTCCATCTTATATATTTGAAATCAGCAGAAAAATCTGATTCTTTTGATGTATATATTGGTATCAAAATTTAGTTTTTTAGAGTTTCGGTCACTATTGAGCCGGGTCACTCCTTACTTATAGTTCGTTACCACGAACTGTTGAATAAACAAAGCATTAAGAAGTCGAATCATAAAGAACCAAAGTAAACATCTCAAATCATAAGTTTCCCACAACACACAAGAGCAGAGCCCTCTAGTCGTCACACCTACGCAATGCGGTCACCGGCCCTATTAGAGGAAATACACTTTGCTAGACTCAACTAACCCACCCTTTTACACTCCAACGCTGTCAAAGCACCTCTCGTTTCAAACGGTCAGGTCTAATATGCTTGACGCATTTTATGTAACTCTGCCTCAGGAACCCATGGGGAAGCCCTGCTTGTAAGGCAACGAGAGCACACACCTTACGTAATGATTGTGCATCACTGTCGCGTAATACTTTTTTTCGCCTGAAACCTTCAAAGCTTTTTTTTTCTTTTACTTAATGGTGGCACACACTTAATATAAGGTCAGCGCATCTAACGCATAGGACAGTGCATCCATCACTGTCGCTTAATACCTTTTTTGGCATTTCTTTTTTCGTCCGAAACATACAATGTTTTTTTTCTTTCAACCCCGCTAGGACTCGAAAGGTCAATTTTCTTCCACTGGATTTGTACCCTAAGCAAGTCGTCTATGAAACTATTTTCAGTATTTTATCCTATTTTTAATATTCTAAAATTAACCTAATGCGTGACACCTAAGATTCCCTATTTCTTGCAAACACTAGAATAAACATAACATAACCAACAAACATAACCATCAACAAACATAACCAATAAACATCAAACAAAACATAGCCATGAAACAAAAGACATAACCATCAAACATAACCAACAACCATCAAACAACAAACATCCAACATACATAACCAACAAACATCAAACATATCCAACAATAAACATAAAAAACAAACATAACCATCAAACATTACCAACAAACATAACCAACAAACATACAGCATAACATAACCAACACACATAACCAGCAATCCTATGTTAATTTCCCTGTGTTAATTTCCCTATGGGCGTTGAAGAATAGATTTAGGGGATACTATTGTCTTTTTTCATTGCTTGGGATTTTCCGTATAGATTTCAAAAGTTTCAAATTTTATCAAGGAATTTCAGAGATAGTCAATTTTTTTCGTAAAGATTTCACAAATTTTTAATTTTTATCAAATAGATTCACTAAATTTTGCAGAGCACATTTCAAACATTTCTAATTTTTGTCGTAGAGATTTCACCATTTCAGCTTTTATCGAACTTATCTCGTTTTTTTCAGTTTTTGTCCAGCGAAATCACAGATTTACAATTTTTTACGCGCATTTTTAAAATATTTAGTTTTTGAATGGAAAAACCTTTGCAATTTTCGATTTTTCTTAAGGAAATTCAAGTAATTCAATTTTTGCTCAAGCAATGTCATTTTTTTCTATTTTTGCTGGAAAGATTCCATAGATTTTCTACTTTGTCGAGGAAGTTAACAACTTCTCAATTTCTGTTGAGCTTGTTTCAATGATTACCAATTTTTGTTTGGATTGTTTCATTTTCTCGTTCTTATTGCAAATATTTTACAGCCTTTAAATTTTTGTCGATGAAATAATATCAATCATGCAACAATATAGTATTTATTATTAAATCCTTTCACTTTTTATTAGTATTCAGGTTGTCCATGAGACCCTTTGTCTATTAGTAACAACATTGTTCGCAAATACTTAATCGTTAAAAAGGCGCTTTTCTCTATATTTCTCTGTGCAATCCACGTCAGGAATTACAATTATGAAAAACTTACTGTAGATTATTGTCCAAGCAATGACCAAAGCAACAAAAGCAGCTGCTAGAACAATGTTCAATGCTTCTATTGGATCAATCATGACGACTGGATGCAAAGTTGGTGGTTCCAAAGGTTCAAAAGTTCTTCCTTCTTTCAAAGTCAAATTTATCTCTCCCATCTAAAACAAAATTATACTAATTTTGAAACTTACAGCCACACCTTTGGTTAAAATTGCTAATAAATTTTCTCATTGATCATGAGATTCGTAATGATTATAGTCTAGGGTCATATAAGCACACACAGATTGCTTCGCAGCTATTTAAACTGTAGCTTACCATATGTTTGCATTCTTATTGCTGGCGTGAATGATATCTTTTTAATGTCAGATCTAGCAAACACTCACGCCAAAGCAACAAAAAACAAAAGATTTGTTAGAAATAAAGAAAGCCGAGTGATATCTCTGATGTATAGTAGTTCTTCCATACCATTTTTGTTAATTCGAATGTTTAAAGAATTCTTCCCAGGAGGATTCTTTCGAGTATACTATCTTCAAATAATCGTTGAAATCAAAATATTAGTTCATGAGCCGTTCCAAACCTTGATTTCAATTTGAACAAAATACATATAATTTATATGGAGCACAGTCAAAGCCAGTGCTCAAATCGCCTTATGCAACTTAAGAATTTAAATTGGAGTTGGATATTTTAAGTCTTAAGCCAAAAACCTGAAAAAACTTGTCGAATATTCATCATGTTAACCAATAATAAAACTGAGGCAATCAAAAACGAGGAAAAATCAATTTTAACAAACATTCTGAAAAAAAATGTTAAAGAAAAATGAAAGACCCATTATAACTTATGCCGACTAGAAATGAGGTCCTATGATAATTCAGGCTTAAAAAGACGCGAAATTACCATCAAATAAAACCCAAAACGAACAGAAACTAAAAAAAATAATCATGTTAATATAAAGTTACGGATATTGCTGAATAAAGAAATCTCAAAAGGAATAGAAATTAAATTGAATATTCAGGTCAAACTTAAGAAGAACAAAAACTACTAAAAACCAGAATTTGGCTACTGCCTCCTCTCTCTCTCCTAACTGTAAGAGCCATAAAGCCTATTGCGTGATTTGTACTTAACTGAAAACACATATACAACTGTGTGCCTCCACATATACTACTAACACATATACTAAACACATATACTACTGCCTCCTCTCCTTCTCCTAACTGTAAGAGCCATAAAGCCTATTGCGTCATTTGTACTTAACTAAACATAAATATTTTATACACATTCTCTTATATTTCTATATAATATCGAAGAACAAAGTTAAATAAAATATTGAATTGCTGAAAACCTTAGGAAATGCTATCACAGAATATTAACTATTCAGTTTATTTTTATTAGTTTTTTTAAATTATCTTATTAGCACCGTGAGTAGTAAGCGTCCAATTACTACAGAACCTAAACGCAAACCTACGCCTGAGGCATGGATATGTGTGTAGGTTTTCAAGTAATTGGGTTACCAGGGTCATTTGCCTATTACAAAGACCTTCCGGTTTTTTCTGGTAGGTAATTCTAATCTAGAGGTCAATACATCTTTCAAAGAGGAACGAGTACGCAATACCGGTCCTAGTGTGATTGATTTTTTGGACAATTGCCTTTAGTCAAGAATAGTTTGTTGGGAGTGTGTCGTTGCTAAAGCTAACTCTCATTGGAAAAAAAGGGGTATAAAGCTTTTTGTTTTTGATAAGAATTGCACAATGAATGTATCGTTTGACGTGGGCATTTTTTATGAGCCAATCAGAGGTTGTTCAATATACGATAACTTGATTTGTGGTTGGGATTTGATTTATAGTAATGGTTACGTTATTTGCTTGCGTGTATAGGAATTCCCATGTTATTTGCTTGCATGTATAGGAATTCCCATGTGATTTGCGTGCATGTATAGGAATTCCGTTGTTATTTGCATGAAAGTATTGGAATTCAAATGTTATTTGCTTGCATGAATACGACCTCAAATGTTATTTGCTTGCATGTATAGGAATTCCCATGTTATTTGCTTGCATGTATAGAAATTCCCATGTTATTTGGTTGCGCGTATAGGAATTCCCATGTTATCTGTTTGCTTGTATAGGAACTCCCATGTTATTTGATTGCTTGTATAGGAATTCCCATGTTCTTTGCTTGCGTGTATAGGAATTCCCATGTTATTTGCTTGCATGTATGGGAATTACCAAGTTATTGTCTTGCGTGTATAGGAATTCCCATGTTATTTGCTTGCATGCTTAGGAATTTCCTTGTTATTTGCTTGCATGTATAGGAATCCCCATGTTATTTGCTTGCATTTATAGGAATTCCTATGTTATTTTCTTGGGTGTATAGTAATTCTTATGTTATTGGCGGGCGTGCATAGGAGGCCCCAGGGTAGGGTAGGGCATGTAGAGGATTTAAGATGTGATTGGATTGCGATTATAGTTCGTACAATGTTGTTATCTAGATGGAATAGGAAATCACAAGTTATTTTCGTTAAGGCCTAGGACATACATTGTGATATTAAAGAATGATAATGAAATCCATGTTTATAAGATGTCGTTAAAATGAATAAACTACAACAATTAATTCATTAATAGGAACTCCAATGTTATTTGCTTGCATGTATAGGAATTGCCACGTTATTTTGCGAGTTAGATAAACGATGTAGAAATTAATTTCAAGAAATTATGAAAAAATTCTCAGAAAGTAACTATTTCTTTCTTGAAGTCAACTCGTAATTAACAATTTTTTTATTGAGTTCAACTCTTAGATGAGCAATACGTGAATTTAGTAATATAAAATATGAAAAAAAATTGTATCTTATTGGCAGCGCCTTAAGTAAATTCACTGGATGAATAAACAAAAAGTAAATCCATTACAGGGTTTATGACGAAAGACCAAGTACGTAACAAACTCATTAGATTTTCCGCGATTAAGATATAAGTTTTAGAAATAGAATTAAATACATGATGAAAACATCCTCAGACTCAGTATATTAATCATACTTGAATTATAATGGTGGATAAACAAAAAATACATTTCGTTCAAGAAATTATGACAAAATTCTAAGTAAGTAACAAACTCTTTATTGTTTTCACGAGTTAGATAAACGATATAGAAATTTATTTCAAGAAATTATGAAAAATTCTAAGTAAGTAACAATTTCTTTCTTTATGTCAACTCTTTAATACACAGTACGTAAATTTCATTCAAGAAATTATTAAAATATTTTTAAGTAAGTAACAAACTGTTTATTGATTTCGCCTATTGAATATACACTAAATATACTTAATTATAGAAGTTATGAAAAAATCGCAATTCAGTAACTTTTTTTCTCTTTATAAAAAACATTTTTCACATAGCTCCATGATGTAGAAATTTAATTCAAGAAATTATAAAAGAATTCTCAGTCTACGTAGCAAATTCATTCCTAAAGTCAACTATTAGATACACAATACGGGAATTTCATTCAAGAAATTATGACAAAATTCTCAGTCTAAGTAGCAATTTCATTCTTGAATTCACCTGTTGAATAAACAAAAAGACATTTCATACAGGAAATTATGACAAAATTCTAAGTAAGTAACAAACTCTTTATTGTTTTCACAAGTTAGATATACTATGTAGAAATTAAATTAAAGAAATTATGAAAAAATTCTCAGTCTAAGTATAAAATTCTTTCTTGAATTCACCTGTTGGATAAACAAAAACACATTTCATGCAAGAAATTATGACAAAATTCTAAGTAAGTAAAAAACTCTTTATTGTTTTCACGAGTTAGATAAACTATTTAGAAATTAAATTAAAGAAATTATGAAAAAATTTTCAGTCTAATTATAAAAATACATATTTAATTAAAATTTTGAATAAAAAAAAATACATATCTCTCAAGAAATTATGACAAAATTATAAGTAAGTAACAAACTCTTTAGGGTTTTCACGAGTTAGATAAACGATTTAGAAATTAATTTAAAGAAATTATGAAAAAATTCTCAGTAAGTAACCATTTCTTTCTTGAAGTCAACTCTTGGATACACAGTACGGAAATTTCATTCAAGAAATTATGAAAATATTTGTAATTAAGTAACAAACTCTTTATCGAGTCCACTTCCTGTATACACACTAGAGATACTTCCTTAACGATAGTTTGAAAAAATCTCCTGTCATTAACTTTTTTTTCTTATCATAACCAGCATTTGTCGCATAGCTACATGATGCAGAAATTTAATTCAAGCAATTATGAAAAAAATCTAATTACGTAACATTATCAATATTATATTATAATCTTGTATAAACATTACGGGAATTTCATTCAAGAAATTATGAAAAAATTGTAACTAAGTAGCAAATTCTTTCTTGAATTCACTTGTTGAATAAACAAAAAGACATTTCATTCAAGAAATTATGACAAATTCTAAGTAAGTAACAAACTCTTTATTGTTTTCACGAGTTAGATATACGATGTAGAAATTAAATTCAAGAAATTATGAAAAAAATTCTCAGTCTAAGTAGCAAATTCTTTATTGAATTCACCTGTTGGATAAACAAAAGATATTTTGTTCAAGAAATTATTACAAAATTCTAAGTAAGTAACAAACTCTTTATTGTTTTCACGAGTTAGATATACGATGTAGAAATTAAATTCAAGAAATTATGAAAAAATTCTCAGTCTAAGTAGCAAATTCTTTCTTGAATTCACCTGTTGGATAAACAAAAAAGACATTTCGTTCAAGAAATTATTACAAAATTCTAAGAAAGTAACAAACTCTTTATGGTTTTCACGAGTTAGATAAACGTTGTAGAAATTAATTTCAAGAAATTATGAAAAAATTCTCAGTAAGTAACCATTTCTTTCTTGAAGTCAACTATTGGATACACAGTAGGGAAATTTCATTCAAGAAATTATGAAAATATTTGTAAGTAAGTAACAAACTCTTTATTGATTCCACCTCTTGGATATACAGTACAGATACTTCATTCAAGAAACTATGAAAAAATCGCAAGTAAGTAACTTTTTTTTCTATTTACCACAAACAATTTTCACTTAGCGACATGATGCAGAAATTTAATTCAAGAAATTATGAAAAAATTCTCAGTAAGTAACAATTTCATTCTTGAAGTCAACTCTTAGATACACTTTACGGGAATTTCATTCAAGAAATTATGAAAAAATTGTAACTAAGTAGCAAATTCTTTCTTGAATTCACTTGTTGAATAAACAAAAAGGAATTTCATTCAAGAAATTATGACAAAATTCTAAGTAAGTAACAAACTCTTTATTGTTTTCACGATTTAGATATACGATGTAGAAATTAAATTCAAGAAATTATGAAAATATTCTCTGTCTATGGAGCAAATTGTTTCTTGAATTCACCTGTTGGATGAACAAAAAGACATTTCGTTCAAGAAATTATGACAAAATTCTAAGTAAGTAACAAACTCTTTATTGTTTTCACGAGTTAGATAAAGGATGTAGAAATTAATTTCAAGAAATTATGAAAAAATTCTCAGTAAGTAACCATTTCTTTCTTGAAGTCAAGTCTTAGATAGACAATACGGGAATTTCATTCAAGAAACTATGAAAGTATTTGTAAGTAACAAACTCTTTATTGATTTCACCTCTTGGATATACAGTACAGATACTTCATTCAAGAAATTATGAAAAAATCGCAAGGAAGTAACTTTTTTTTCTCTTTATCACAAACAATTTTCACTTGGCTACACGATGTAGAAATTCAATTCAAGAAATTATGAAAAAATTCTCAGTAAGTAACAATTTCTTTCTTGAAGTCAACTGTTGGATACACAATACGGAAATTTCAGTCAAGAAATTATGAAAAAATTGTAACTAAGTAGCAAATTATTTCTTGAATTCACTTGTTGAATAAACAAAAAGACATTTCATTCAGGAAATTATTACAAAATTCTAAGTAAGTAACAAACTCTTTATTGTTTTCACGAGTTAAATAAACGATGTAGAAATTAAATTCAAGAAATTATGAAAAAATTATCAGTCTATGTATCAAATTCTTTCTTGAATTCAACTTTTTGATAAACAAAAAAGACATTTCGTTAAATAAATTATGAAGAAATTCTAATTAAGTAGCAAACTCTTTATTGTTTTCACGAGTCAGATAAAAGATGTAGAAATTAATTTCAAGAAATTATGAAAAACTTATCAGTAAGTAACCATTTCTTTCTTGAAGACAACTGTTGGATACACAGTACGGAAATTTCATTCAAGAAATTATGAAAATATTTGTAAGTAAGTAACAAACTGTTTATTGATTCCACCTCTTGGATATACAGTACATATACTTCATTCAAGAAATTATGAAAAAATCGCAAGTAAGTCACTTTTTTTCTCTTTATCACAAACAATTTTTACTTAGCTACATGATGCAGAAATTTAATTCAAAAAATTATGAAAAAATTCTCAGTAAGTAACAATTTCATTCTTAAAGTCAACTCTTAGATACACAATACGGGAATTTCATTCAAGAAATTATGAAAAAATTGTAACTAAGTAGCAAATTCTTTCTTGAATTCAATTTTTGAATAAAAAAAAAGAAATTTAATTATTAAAATTAATACAAAATTATATGTTATTAAAAATATATATAGTTATATCACTATTTAGGTATAAGCTTTATAAAATAAATTAAATAAATTTTTGAAACAAAATCAGTCTGGACATAAAATTCTTTATGAAATTCACATATTGGATATACTAAAAGACATTTCATTCAAGAAATTATGACAAAATTCTAAGTAAGCAACAAACTCTTTATTGTTTTCATGAGTTAGATATACGATGTAGAAATTAAATTCAAGAAATTATTAAAAAATTATCAGTCTAAGTAGCAAATTCCTTCTTGAATTCAACTGTTGGATAAACAAAAAGACATTTCTTTCAAGAAATTATGACAAAATTCTAAGTAAGTAACAAACTCTTTATTGTTTTCACGAGTTAGATAAACGATGTAGAAATTAATTTCAAGAAATTATTAAAAAATTCTCAGTAATTAACCATTTCTTTCTTGAAGTCAACTCTTGGATACACAGTACGGAAATTTCATTCAAGAAATTATGAAAATATTTGTAAGTAACAAACTCTTTATTGATTCCACCTCTTGGATATACAGTACAGATACTTCATTCAAGAAATTATGAAAAAATCGCAAGTAAGTAACTTTTTTTTTCTTTATCACAAACAATTTTCACTTAGCTACATGATGTATAGATGTAATTAAAGAAATTATGAAAAAATTCTCAGTAAGTTAAAATTTCTTTCTTGAAGTCAACTCTTAGATAGACAATACAGAAATTTCATTCAAGAAATTATGAAAGTATTTGTACGTAAGTAAGTAACAATCTCTTTATTGATGTTACCTCTTGAATATACAGTACAGATACTTCATTCAAGAAACGTGATTAAACACGTTTTGAAACTACATGCTATTTGCATGCCTTTCCTTGGCACCTTTCCAAATGATCGGGGATTCCCCACTGCTTCCTACACACTGCAAAAAGTGAGCAGTACGAAAACTCCACGTTTTCAACCAGACTGGTTTTTTAGACAACACACCCACAGAGATGACACACACACATAGAGACGAGACACGCACAGACACGACAGACAAACAGAGTCATAGTGAGAGAGATATCCAAAAGTTGGGTTGATCTAGGTTCACTTAGAGTGGCGCGCCACTCTAAGTGAACCTAGATCAACCCAACTTTTGGATATCTCTCTCACTATGACTCTGTTTGTGTGTCGTGTCTGTGCGTGTCTCGTCTCTATGTGTGTGTGTCATCTCTGTGGGTGTGTTGTCTAAAAACCAGTCTGGTTGAAAACGTGGAGTTTTCGTACTGCTCACTTTTGCAACGTGTAGAAAACAATGGGGAACCCACGCTCATTTGGAAAGATGCCAAGGAAAGGCATGCAAATAGCATGTAGTTTCAAAACATGTTTAATCACGTTTCTTGAATGAAGTATCCGTACTGTATATTTAAGAGGTAACATCAATAAAGAGATTGTTACTTACTTACTTACAAATACTTTTATAATTTCTTGAATGAAATTTCTGTATTGTCTGTCCAAGAGTTGACTTCAAGAAAGAAATTGTTACTTGATGATAATTTTTTAATAATTTATCTAATTAAATTCCTACATCGTGTAGCTAAGTTAAATTTTTTTGTGATAAAGAAAAAAAAAAAAGCTACTTACTTGCGATTTTATGATAATTCATTGAATGAAGTATCTGTACTGTATATACAAGTGGTGAAATCAATAAAGAGTTTGTTGCTTACAAATATTTTCATAATTTCTTGAATTAAATTTCCGTACCGTGTATCAAAGAGTTGACTTCAAGAAAGAAAAGGTTAATTACTTAGAATTTTTTCATATTTTATTTAAATAAATTTATAAATATTTTATCTAACTATTTAAAACAATAAAGATTTTTTTACTTACTTATAAGTTTGTCATAATTTCTTGAACTAAATGTCTTTTTGTTTATCCAACAGGTGAATTCAAGAAAGAATTTGCTACTTAGACTGAGAATTTTTTAATAATTTCTTGAATTTAATTTCTACGTCGTATATCTAACTCGTGAAAACAATAAAGAGTTTGTTACTTACTTAGAATTTTGTCATAATTTCTTGAATGAAATGTCTTTTTGTTTATTCAACAAGTGAATTCAAGAAAGAATTCGCTACTTAGTTACAATTTTTTCATAATTTCTTGAATGAAATTCCCGTAAAGTGTATCTAAGAGTTGACTTTAAGAATGAAATTGTTACTTACTGAGAATTTTTTCATAATTTCTTGAATTAAATTTCTGCATCATGTAGCTAAGTGAAAATTGTTTGTGATAAAGAGAAAAAAAAGTTACTTACTTGCGATTTTTTCATAGTTTCTTGAATGAAGTATCTGTACTGTATATCCAAGAGGTGGAATCAATAAATAATTTGTTACTTACAAATATTTTCATAATTTCTTGAATGAAATTTCCTTACTGTGTATCCAACAGTTGACTTCAAGAAAGAAATGGTTACTTACTGAGAATTTTTTCATAATTTCTTGAATTAATTTCTACAACGTTTATCTAACTCGTGAAAACCATAAAGAGTTTGTTACTTACTAATAATTTTTTCATTATTTCTTGAACAAAATGTCTTTGTTTATCCAACAGGTGAATTCCAGAAAGAATTTGCTACTTAGACTGAGAATTTTTTCATAATTTATTAAATTTAATTTCTACATCGTGTATCTAACTCGCGAAAACAATAAAGAGTTTGTTACTTACTTAGAATTTGTCATAATTTCTTGAACGAAATGTCTTTTTGTTTATCCAACAGGTGAATTCAATAAAGAATTTGCAACTTAGACTGAGAATTTTTTCATAATTTCTTGAATTTAATTTCTACATCGTATATCTAACTTATGAAAACAATAAAGAGTTTGTTAATTATTTAGAATTTTGTCATAATTTCTTGAATGAAATGTATTTTTGTTTATTAAACAAGTGAATTCAAGAAAGAATTTGCTACTTAGTTACAATTTTTTCATAATTTCTTGAACGAAATTCCCGTATTGTGTATCTAAGAGTTGACTTCAAGAATGAAATTGTTACTTACTGAGAATTTTTTCATAATTTCTTGAATTAAATTTCTGCATCATGTAGCTAATTAAAAATTGCTTGTGATAAAGAGAAAAAAAGTAACTTACTTGCGATTTTTTCATAATTTCTTGAATTAATTATATGTACTGTATATCCAAGAAGTGGAATCAATAAAGAGTTTGTTACTTACTTAAAAATATTTTCAAAATTTTTTGAATGAAATTTCCGTACTGTGTATCCAAGAGTTGACTTCAAGAAAGAAATGGTTACCTACTGAGAATTTTTCATAATTTCTTTAAATTGATTTCTAAATCGTTTATCTTACTCGTGAAAACAATAAAGTTTGTTACTTACTTAGAATTTTGTCATAATTTCTTGAACGAAATGTCTTTTTTGATGATCCAACAGGTGAATTCAAGAAAGAATTTGCTACTTAGACTGAGAATTTTTTCATAATTTCTTGAATTTAATTTCTACATCGTATATCTAACTCACGAAAACAATAAAGAGCTTGTTACTTACTTGGAATTTTGTCATAATTTCTTGAATGAAATGTCTTTGTTTATCCAACAGGTGAATTCAAGAAAGAATTTGATACTTATTTACAGTTTTTTCATAGTTTCTGGAGTGGAGGTTTTGCATTTCGTATCCAAGAGCTAACTTCAAGAAAGAAATTGTTACTTTAGAGTTGAATTCAAGAAATAAATAGTTACTTACAGTGAATTTTTTCAGAATTTCATTAAATTAATTTCTAAGTAGTTTATATAACTCGCAAAATAACGTGGCACTTCATATAACTGCTCTCACCTCACCTTTTTGTTCCTATACATTCTAGAATCGTCCATTTGATGAAATTTAATCGCAAGCAAATAAAATGTTTAGGAATATACCCTCTAGAAAATAAAATTGGATTAACTAGACACGATATCCACTACCATTTGAATTAATTTTAAATCACGCAAATAACAAGGGACTACATAAAATATAACTAACATAACAAGGGACTTACTCTAAATGTACGAACATAACATGGGACTTCCTATACTCTAACGACCAACACATGGTACCTCATATAAACGCAAGAAAATAACATATGAATTACTATACATGCAAGCAAATAACATGGGAATTCCTATACATGCAAGCAAATAACAAGGGAATTCCTATGCATGCAAGCAAATAACCTGGGAATTCCTATACACGCTATCAAATAACTTGTGAATTCATATACATGCAAGCAAATAACATGGGAATTCCTATACATGCAAGCAAATAACTTGGGAATTCCTATACATGCAAGCAAATAACATGGGAATTCCTATACAAGCAAGCAAATAACATCGGAATTCCTATACACGCAAGCAAATAACATGGGAATTCCTATAGATGCAAGCAAATAACCTGGGAGTTCCTATTCACGCAAGAAAATAACAAGTTAATTCTTTTTCCCGAAAGAAAATAAATAGTGATTTAATATGCTTGCTTGCACATTTTATGGGTCTACATATACTTGCACGCAATTAACTTATGCCTTCCTATACTCGCAAGCAAATAACATGGGAATTCATATACAAGCAAGAAAATAACATAATAACAATTTCTTTTATTCAAATCCCAACCACAAATCAAGTTACCGTATATTGAACAACCTCTGATTGGCTCATAAAAAATGCCCACGTCAAACGATACATTCATTGTGCAATTCTTATCAAAAACAAAAAGCTTTATACCCCTTTTTTTCCAATGAGAGTTAGCTTTAGCAACGACACATTCCTAACAAGCTATTCTTGACTAAAGGCAATTGTCCAAAAAATCAATCACACTAGGACCGGTATTGCGTACTCGTTCCTCTTTGAAAGATGTATTGACCTCTAGATTAGAATTACCTACCAGAAAAACTGGAAGGTCATTGTAATAGGCAAATGACCCTGGTAACCCAATTACTTGAAAACCTACACACATATCTATGCCTCAGGCGTAGGTTTGCGTTTAGGTTCTGTAGTAATCGGGCGCTTACTACTACCGTGATTTATTTTTTATTTTTCGTCTGATTTTTGTAAAATTAAAGCACAGCGGTCAAAATAAATACAGTTTCAAACTGTTCGTGGTAACGAACTGTAAGTGAGGAGCGACCCGGCTCAATAGTAACCGAAACTCTAAAAAACGGAATTTCTATATCAGTAGATTCATCAAAGAATCGGGTTTTTATGCTGATTCCAAATAAATAAGTTTCATCAAGTTTAGTCTTACACATCAAAAGTTACGAGCCTGAAAAAATTTGCCTTATTTTCGAAAAAAGAGGAAAACACCCCAAAAAAATGATAAAATCTTAATGAAAATCACGCCATCAGATTCAGCGTATCAGAAAACCACACTGTAGAGGTTTCAAGCTCCTATATGCACAAATGTGGAATTTTATAAATTTTTTTTGCCAGAAGAAAGATCACGGATGCGTGTTTATTTGTTTTTTTGGTCTTTTTTTTTATTTTTCCCAGGGGTGATCGTATCGATCCAGTGGTCATAGAATATCGTGAAAGGGCTCTTTCGAACGAAAATTAGAAGTTCTGGCGCCCTTTCTAAGTGACCAAAAAACTTGGAGGGCAACTATGCCCCCTCCCACGCTCATTTTTTCCTGAAGTCACCTGATCGAAATTTTGAGATAGCCAAGTTGTTCAGCATAGCCGAAAATTTAATAAATATGTCTTTGAGGATTACTTCATCCCCCAGAGTTCCCAGGGGAAGGGCTGCAAGTTATGAAGTTTTCCCATCGTTTACATATAGTATTGGTTATTGGCAAGTACACAGACGTTTTCATTAGGGTTTTTTTCTCGTGGGGGGGGGGGGTCAGAGGAGGGGGTCACGTGGGAGTATATTTCCATGGAGGATGTTTTCAATGGGAAAGTACAATTCTATGAAGGAAGCGCTATGGCGCATTCAGAAAACTTTTTAATAATACCAGAAAGAGTTATCATCAACTGTCAAACTCTCTCCCGTGTATTATCACTATGAATATTGAGCAGCCAAAAAACGAAGTTCGCCACACCAGCCCACTGTTCCCACCAGCCCTCAAAAGCGACAGGAATCCGAATTATCAACGGCACCGAACAAACCCATTCAGGAGACCTCCATGTTACGTTCCAGCTCCCTCCCATTTAAATTGCCAAATCAGTCCATCTCCTCAGTCCCGTTATTGACATCAAATGTACCCAAGAACTTACAACAAGTCTACAATAACAAATCAAGAAACCCTGGTTTGATACATTGCTGCTCCTCCTACACATTTCCTAGAATCCTTCTAGCGAATGTATGGTCACTGGTAAATATTAAATAAAAAAAACAAGTTTTTTAAACTGAAAGTAAGGAGCTACATTAAAACTTAAAACGAACAGAAATTGTTCCGTATATGGAAGGGGCTTTCCCCTCCTCAACGCCTCGCTCTTTACGCTAAAGTTTTTTATTGTTTTAAAAAATTAAGTTTTGAGACAGAGTCAAACTTAAGCGTAAAGAGCGAGGCGTTGAGGAGGGGAAAGCCCCTGTCATATACGGAACAATTTCTGTTCGTTTTAAGTTTTAATGTCACTCCTTACTTTCAGTTTAAAAAACGTGTTTTTTTTTATTTCATTTGTGAACGTTTTTTAATTAATACAGGTTTTGATTTTGGCTCACCGTGCATGAATAATTAAAACGAAATTTGCATATTAATTTTACTTTTATTTGGTTAAATGGCTTTCTCGAAACTTCTTTAATTTTATTTACGAAAGTTTTTATTAGTAATAAATATGCGTAACTCATGAATTAATTTACGTAACCAACTTATGTGTTCATATATTTTTATTACTTGTATTAAAAGGTTCTTCTCCTAGTCAATACATTACTCTTTACTCTGAAGCTTAAATTTTGTTCCAATTCTTTAAAAATGACCCCTTAATCACAAAAGCCGTTAATTAGAATAGATAGCTCTTTTGAAAGCACTAAAAAAAAAAACTATAGCGTAAAGAGCGAGATATTGACTTGGGGGAGACCCCCCTCATATACGTAATAATTCCTGCTCATTTTAAGTTCTAATGTTGCTTCTTACTTTCAGTTGAAAAAACTTTTTTTTTTAAATTTAATTTCTGATCGTATTTTAAATAATGCTTGGAAATCCGGCGCCCCCTTCATAGAAATGTCCCTTACCCCAAAGAAACATCCTCCACGGAAAGATTCTCCCGATTAACCCCCTCTTTCAGCCCCCCCCCCTACCAGAAAAAAATTCTTCCTGAAAATGTCTGAATACTTCCCAATAACCAATACAATATGTAAGCAATGGGCAAAGTTCATAACTTGCAGCCCTTCCCCTGGGAACTTTGGGGGATTAAGTCATCGTAAAAGACATATTTATTAGATTTTCAACTATGCTGAATAAAATGGCTCTCTCAAAATTTTGATCGGGTGACTTTGGGAAAAAAATGAGCGTGGGAGGGGGCCTAGTTGCCCTCCATTTTTTTTGGTCACTTAAAAAGGGCACTAGAACTTTTAATTTCAGTTCCAATGAGCCCTCCTAAAATATTCAAGGACCATTGGGTCAATACGATCACCCCTGGGAAAAAGAAAAAAAAAAAAACAAATAAACACACATCCGTGATCTTTCTTCTGGCATAAAATACAAAATTCCACATTTTTGCAGATAGGACCTTGAAACCTCTACAGGAGGGTTCTCTGATACACTGAATACGATGGTGTGATTTTCATTACGTTTCTATACCTTTTAGTGGATCTTTTCCCCTTTTTTTAATAATAAGCCAAATTTTCTCAGACGCTTAACCTTTGATAGGTAAAATTAAACTTGATGAAAGTTATATTTTTTAAGTCAGAATTACAATTTGATTCTTTTGATGTATCTATTGGTATCAAAATTACGTTTTTTAGAGTTTCGGTTACCATTGAGCCGGGTCGCTCCTTACTTTTACAGTTCGTTACCACGAACTGTTTGAAAATGGATGAACTTCAAATTAGTCTTGACAAAAACCAGATTGATATTGCTTGCCTTACCGAAACATGGTCTGCAACTGAAGACTTTTGCTCCATTCCAAATTATGTTTCCCATTTTAAGCCCAGAATAGACAAAGATGGTATCCCTCTATCTCAAGGTGGAGGAGTGGCTTTTTTTTGTCGGTCTAACCTTCCTAATCGGGTTCTTTCATTTTCTGAAATAGTGAACAACTCCAAAACCGAAGTTCTATGGCTATGGACCCAGCCCAAAAACCTCCCAAAAGAAGTATCTTGCATGATTTTTTTTTATTATTTATTACCCTCCTCGTAGTGGATTTAAGAAGGAGCTGACGGCATATCTGCAACTTTATACTGACAGAATTCGCTGCAAGTATCCTTATGCTGCAATTACATTATGTGGTGATTTTAATGAGCTAGACCAAAAGTGGCTTAGCTCTGCTCTTAGCCTTGATCAAGTGGTCAAGTCGCCTACACGCGGTGATAAAACCCTAGACTTAATTTTTACCACATTAAAGATTACTACTGTGTCCCCAAAGTGGCCCCTCCATTAGGGGCAAGTGACCATCTATGCATCTTTTGGACCCCCTTATCTCCATTTACCCCTAAGAACTTTATCAGTTACTCTTACAGACCCATTACTGACGAGAAGGTGGACCATTTCAAATTAAAACTTATATCCAAATCTTGGGCCAATATCCTGTCTTACTAGTGGTAATGAAATGTCTTCTAAGTTTTCAGCGGAACTTTTCCAGTTATATTGTGACACCTTTCCAGTGAAAAATGTTACTCGCAAATCTAACTGCAAACCGTGGATAAATAAAAAAAATTTGTGCCTAATAAATGAACGTGATAAACTCTTTAAGGAAGGATTTTTCCAAAAATCTCGAAAGCTTAGAAACATCATCGTTAGCAAAATCTATAAAGCAAAAAAGGAGCATTGTGAGCACATGCTCAATAGGCTATTGTATTTGGACCCTAAGAAATTCCACAAAAGTGTCTAAGATCTCATAGGAAAGGTCTCTTAAAAGTTTTTCTTAGTGGACAGTAATGGTGACCCATGGGTGCAGATGTCATAGATGATCATTTTGCTTCCATTTGTAAAATTCACCCGCCACTCCAGCATATGCCGGCCAACAGTGCAGTGAGTGACATTCCTGTGATTGAAATTCATCAGACTCAACTTAAACTCGAAACTCTTGATACAAATAAGTCAGTATACCCAGGTGATATCCCTACCAAATTGATTGTGGAATGTGCCCAGTATTTAAGTGTACCTCTAACTACTATTTTTAACCAATGTTTTGTAGATCGTAGTTTTCCAGTGTGTTTTAAACGAGCTATTATATCTCCTATACCAAAAACTAAGACCCCATAAGTTCCCTCTGACTTAAGACCAATATCAAAAACCCCCATTTTCTCTAACATCTTTGAAAGTTCTATTTACCATTTCCTTTTTGACGATATTCATGATAAAATCAACCCAAATCAGTTTAGCTTTAGGCCTAATCATGGCACCACGCATTTCTTAATTTATACACTTGACATTATTTTCAAACATCTTGAGTTGAATAGCTCATACGTTAAGGCAGTTTTTGCTGATATTAATAAAGCCTTTAATAATTTGGATGATTAGACTGTTATATATAATGCAAGGGTTTTAGGTGCAAGAGATTTTGTTTTACGTATGTTAGCTAGCTTTTTGTCAGGCCGTGAGCAATGTGTAGTCCTCCCTAACGGGGATTCATCAGGTTTTTCCTCGATTTCCTGTGGATCACCTCAAGTGACTAAGTTAGGTCCTTTAGCATTTTTAATAGTTTTTAATAATGTTTTATCAAGTTTTGACAACTCTTTTAAATTTGCGGATGATTTGACATTACTGAACCTTTGTCAAACATCTAATAGTTTGAATGTTACACTCGATTCACTAATGAACAATTTAAAGAATGATCTTGACAATGTTAAACTCAACTTCAGCATACCTAAAAGCAGTTTCATGTTATTTCTTTTTTTAAAAATATACCCCCTATCAATAATTACCTTTGCATACCAAATTTAAATACTGTTAAACTGCTTGGTGTGCAGTTGGACAACGACCTTAAATGGAATTCCCACATTTCCCACTTATTTAAGTAAGGTTGTTTTTTCTTTAAATCGTTCTCCTTAATGAAACGGTTTTCCATATCACTTAAGAACCTTAAAATAATTTTTTGTTCTTATGTTAGACCCTTTCTTGAATATGCTTACACTGTTTGGCACCCCGGGTTGACCAAAGACCTTTGTTGTAAAAATGAATGTGTTCAAAAAAGAGCAATAAAAATTATTCTGGGGACGGCCTATACTACATACAATCAGTGCTTCCACTTTGTTCCTACTAGATTTCTGCTCCGTCTTTTTGAAAATCCTGAAAATTCCGACACCCGACCACAGAAAATCTGACAATTTTTCCGACACTGTGGAAGTCCGAAATCCGACAAATGTTTGACTCGAACCGAAAAATCTGACAAAAGTCCGATTTCAAGAATGAAGCTTCTCATTTTCTACACTATTTATAGACCTTCAGAACGGCTCAAAATGGTTTCTCAAACGCCTTCTTCTGCAAATGATTTTGGCAATTTCAACTTGCTGTTGTGTTAGGCTGAAAAGGATGCAGTGAGTCGCCTATTAGTTCCCCGATCCGATCCCACTACTCCCGCTTTCATCCTTTTTGCCCTTCTTTTAGCACGCAGCCGCGCTAGAAATTCCTTGCGCTGACGACGCAGCTATTTGCGGTTCAGACGTCGTGGACCATTAGCCAACATACTATGTCTTCAAAACGCCGTCAACCGCTTCAAGAAGAAAATGAATTTCCACCGTATTCGGAATTTTGACGAAATACTTTTCGTTTTGAGTTCAGTTGTACCAAACCAATTCTGCTCAAGACATCCTCAGGGCTATACTGTGGTGTTTATCCTCCCCCATAGTATAGTGCAGACGGTTTGATATCATCTATTTTCCCTTCTTGTTTTAGTTTTATTTCTGTGTTTAAAGCTTTTTCCAATAGGCAATGATTAGAAGTCCTCCAAAAAAAAAAGTCCCCCCAGATCCCAAATCAAATTCCAGTGAAAGTGTCATAGTGAAAGATACCCATCCTGGCTGGTTAAGCACCCTATCTCAAAGTTCTAATGATAGCTCCAATACGGAAAATAGGACAATGATAAGTGTAGGGGCTAATGTAACCATAGATGATAATGGGTTTCAAGAGGTCCTCTCTAGAAGTTCTAAAAAAAGGAAAAAATCTCCCAATTAAAAGCATTTCCCCTCTCCCTGCCCAAGATCCTCCCTCCAAAAACTTAGGAATTTACCTTAAAATTACTCCCACTACCCCCTTTGAAATAAAAATGATCACTGCAATAAGAGTTGCAATTTTTAAGTTGCTAAAATCAATGTTTTCTCTTAACATTAACCGTGATGGATCTCTGCTAATAGCTGTAGAAGATCAGAAATCAGCAGATACAATAATTAACCTTAAATCCCTTCTGAATAACCCAATTATTGCATCTAATTGGAACCCAAAACAATCACCAACAAAAATAGTAGTTTATAATGTTCCCCCAGAGATATCTACTCAGGAGTTAAAAGAAGGCCTTTCAGATAGGGCTGGAAACACAATCCCAGTTGAGGATATTACCCAACTTGGAAAACCCAACTCTAATGGCCTAAAAACTAGTAGATCCTTCTTATTCACACTGAAGGATAAAATTAATATCCCAGAAAAATTAGTCCTATTTGGGCAAATCAAACCACACAAGGAATACAAACCTAAGCCTATTCAGTGTCAGAAGTGTTTCAAACTGGGACACACAACAAACAAATGCAATGAAATTCTCCAAGAGTGTAGTAATTGTAAATCTTTCCATCCTAAAGAGCTGACAACTTGCAACAACACCCAGCCTACATGCATCAATTGCAAAGGTCCTCATGAATCTACAAATAAATCATAATGTCCTGCATACAAGAAAAGAACTCTAACACTCCAAATATCAACAGAGAAGGCCATCCCATCCCCTTCGCAGCGATGGAAGCAAATGCTGCCCAACAATAGCAAATAAAGCCTGTAATGAAACCAACCAAAACCCCCAAGTCAAATGCCCCCAATGCATCAAGCACCCCATATAAAAAACCATCTTCTAAGCCCCCTAGCTCAAATCCCTATCAGAAGGAATCACCAAGCCAACAAGCCTCCTTTTCCAGTGAGATGAGGCCAGCCTGGCCCTCCCTCCCAAGAAGAAACAAACCAGAAACACTACCAGGAATCAATCCCTTAACCAACAAACAGGATGCAATACCAAAAATGCAATCCCCAAATATATGCTTATTCATTCTAAACTGTAATGCAGTTCAGGCCATGAACATACATCCACTACAGAAAACAAAAATTATTGCAGAATTGGCAAAAATCTACATCCCAGATGATATGCTCATTCAATCAAAAAAAGATCTTGCTTTACTGTTAACAAAGCTGAACATTGATACACAGTCATATGAAGAATAAATCAACAACACAACATTTACCAATACTCCAATGGAATGTAAGATCACTCACAGAAAATAAGCTAAATGAACTAATATCATTTATGAATAACAATTCAATTAATATTGCTTGCCTCCAGGAAACTCATTTAACCAAAAATCAACAAATTAAGTCTCTGGGATATACTATCCGGATAAAGGATAGATCTTCAGAGATACAAGGAGGTTGTGTATATTTATTAGTTAATAATAATATAAAATTTTGTTGCATCAATTTTACAGATTTTGAAAATGATGTTGATGTAATTGGTATAATTGTTTGGCTGAATAATTTAAAAACCTACATAATAAGATTGTATAACCCTAATGGCCAAACTACAGATGCCAAGGATTTCTTTAATTATATAAATAATTCTAATATGTTAAAAAATATCATTATTTGTGGTGATTTCAATGCCCACAGCCTTTTGTGGGGGAATAAACCAGCAAATAAAGCTGGTAAATTTATTGAGCATATGACTTCAAATAATAATGAATTAGTTGTTGCTACCCCTCCAAACCTGAATACTTATTTCAACCCCAAAAGTGGCAATTTCTCCACAATTGACCTACAAATTGTGTCTTTAAATTTTTTGAACAAAATTTACATAAATAAAATTGATAGTCTATGTACAGACCACTTTGCTATAGTTTGCTCCCTAAATGAACCTGCTGAAACTTTATCTCATACATCCAAATATATCAACACTAAAGCAAATTGGTCTATTTTCCAAAATAAGCTAAATGATGAAATTACAAGTTTCACCCAAAGTTCATGCATTTCTAACACAACAGTTGACACACATGCTGAAGCGTTGACATCTTTACTAATAAATACAGCTAATCATGCTATCCCCAGGACACCTAAGAAAACATTCCCTAAACAAATTCCTAAAACATGGTGGACAAATGAATGCCTAAATAGATGGAGGATAAAAAAGGCAGCTAGGACAGAATTCATAAAAAAACGATCACCTACTACATATTTAAAAAAATTACAAGCAGAATCTAATCTAAAAAGGACTATAATAGATGCTAAATATAAATACTGGAATAATTTTGCAAATAATCTCTCCAGAGAAACAAATGAGCCAATTATACATAAAGTCATAAGCCGCATATGTGGGAAAAAGACTTCTCCCAACCCACTCCTGTATGAGCTTATACATAATAATACCCATTATGACAATGATAATGAAAACGCTAACCTATTTGCAACTCTTTTTGTTAATAAGCTAACATCAAATAATCAAAGCAAACTGTCCACAATTCCTATGAACCCTAGTTACCAATCACGCCCAGGATCCGAGTACATAACTAATCGATTTTCAATCCAGGAATTGAATAATGCAATACATCATATTAGGTCCAAAACTAGCAGCAGCTATGACAATATACACCCCACATGGATAAAGAATCTCACACCTTCATACAAACAAGAACTGCTAAATTGTTATAATCACGCTTGGGTATCTTCTAGGTTCCCCAATATATGGAAATGTTCGTCCCTCCTACCAATCCTAAAGAAAAATAAACCAAAAGATAACCCTGAGTCTTATAGGCCCATAATGATTACACCTGTGATGGGGAAAATAATGGAGAAAATGATTTATCACAGACTCCTCTGGTTTGTTGAGAAAAATAACATGATCCCACACACTCAAACTGGATTCAGGAAATACCACTCCTCAACAGATGCTTTCATTTTGCTAACAAATGTAATAAATGAATCTTTCTCAAAGAATAATATCCTAGTGGCAGCTTTCCTAGATTTTCAAGGAGCTTATGACAATGTGAACCACCAAATCCTTTTAAATAAACTTGCAAACCTTGGAGTACCTCCTAAGCTAGTATCCTTTATTAAATCCTTCATAGAAGTGCGAAGTTTCACTGTTTGTGTTGGTTCAGCCTCTTCACCCCAAAAGACAATTTCCAAAGGCCTACCTCAGGGAGCAGTCCTCAGTTGCCTCCTTTTCGCCCTATATCTCTGGGACATGAACCTACCCCACACGAATCTACAATATGCTGATGATCTGGTGCTATGGTCATCTGGCAACACCTTTCAGATAGCACAGTCAAATCTGCAAAAGTCACTTTTCCAGTTTGAAAAATTCTCTCAACATTCAGATTTACCCATTGCACCCACCAAGTCAAAAATAATTCAATTTCACCGGAAGCGAAACCATGCTAATGCAAAACTAACTCTAAATAAAACAACTATTCCAGAAGATAATAATATTAATTACCTAGGTCTTATGCTTGACCAAAAACTTAATTTCCACCTCCACATTTCAAAAACAATAAAAAAATGCTATAGAAAAGCAAATATACTAAAAAGACTTCTTTCCACACCCTGGGGTTGTAAGGACAAAACCTTACTCCAGTTTTATAAATCACATATAAGACCCCATATTGACTATGGGCTAATTTTCTATGGTGCATGTGCAAAGACCCAGATGCGAAAAATTGAAACAACACAAAATGATATAAAACGTCTCATATTTGGTCTTAGGAAACCCACAAGCACCAAGTTTCTGCTTATGGAGAGTGGATTAACAACAATAAGGGAGAGACGTAGCTTTCTCTTGATAAAACATCTTACAAAAATTGAATCAAATAGCTCACACACATTACATAATTGGTTAAGAAATCCAGCCATGTATAGAGGTATTGCAGATGAGTATGCCAATATTCAAAAGAAGTTCCCTGTACCAGCAAATTCTATTGCACCTACTTTCCCCCCATCCCCTCCATGGAATTGGTCATTTCCCATAATAAATACTGAATTTTCAAAATGGAATAAAGATTTAACCCCCATTGCTTTTGTCCAGAAAAAATTTGCAGAACTTAAAACAATTACCTATAAAAATCACTTCCAAATATTTGTTGATGGGTCAAAAATGGATGAGAAAGTTGCAAGTGGTGTTTTCCTTCCTCACCTGAAAATTGCAATGGGAGAGAGATTATGTAATAATTTATCTATAATGTCTACTTAGTTAAATGCCATAATTATTGCATTAGAACACCTTAAGCAAAACCAGCCTTTGATTGAAAATTCAAATAATATTATCATCTATTCCTACTCTTTATCAAGCCTTGAGTTCTTGGCCTCAGCTCCTCAATATAATTTGGACATTGACACTTATCATTGTCTCAGTATTATTGATAATCTTGCTTCAAGTGGCATAAAAACTTACTTTCAGTACATTGCTATCCACTCTGGCATAAGTGGTAATCATGAGGTTGATGAAATAGCAAAAAATGCTTTAAATATTGAACAGCCAAGTTGGAGAAAAATCCAGATTATAGATATTTACCAATGGAGGCTATCAGATATTAATTTTAATAAGATTAATCCTATCCTTTCCCCCTTTCCCAATAAGTATCTTTCAAAAATTTATCATAGAATTCTTTCTGGAACAAATGGTCTAAATTTCCTTGAATTCTCATATAAGCTTTCTAATTCAAGTGGTTCGATTCCTCTGTCCCCTCTTTGCAGGCATTGTAATATGAATAATGAAACAATTGACCATTGCCTATTTGAATGTAATATGCTGACGTCTGCACAACATACCTTGCTTTGTAAACTGTTAAAATACTTCAAACACCACAAAATCCCACTATCAGCCAAGAGCCTAGCCAACTGTACCTGCACACAGAGCATAGAAATCGACATCTATCATCTTATATTTGAACTCCTAGAGTCGAAAGATCTGCTGAAAGATATCTGAATATATCTAATAAATATGAGGCAATCAAGCCAGTAGCTCTGTAGCCCACAGAGTGAAGCAAAAGGAAAAGGGCTAAATAGTAATACTGAAAAGCCCGCCTGCTGTTAAATAGAAGAAGAAGAAGAAGACGAAGAAAGAGCGCCTGTAAAAGCTCGAACAGCAACAGCAAGCTTATAAGAAAATCGAAATATATTTTCTTGTGATTATTATCTCTTCTAATCAGCAGTTGTACCAAACCAATTCTGCTCAAGTCATCCTCAGGGCTATACTGTGGTGTTTATCCTCCCCATAGTATAGTGCAGACGGTTTGATATCATCTATTTTCCCTTCTTGCTCTTAGTTTTATTTTTGTGTTTAAAGCTTTTTCCAATAGGCAATGATTAGAAGTCCTCCAAAAAAAAAGTCCCCCCAGATCCCAAATCAAATTCCAGTGAAAGTGTCATAGTGAAAGATACCCATCCTGGCTGGCCAAGCACCCTATCTCAAAGTTCTAATGAAAGCTCCAATTCGGAGAATAGGACAATGATAAGTGTAGGGGCTAATGCAACCATAAACGATGATAATGGGTTTAAAGAGGTCCTCTCTAGAAGTTCTAAAAAAAGGAAAAAATCTCCCCAATTAAAAGTATTTCCCCTCTCCCTGCCCAAGATCCTCCCTCCAAAAACTTAGGAATTTAACTTAAAATTAATCCCACTACCCCCTTTGAAATAAAAATGAGCACTGCAATAAGAGTTGCAATTTTTAAACTGCTAAAATCAATGTTCTCTCTTAATATTAACCATGATGGATCTCTGCTAATAGCTGTAGAAGATCAGAAATCAGCAGATACAATAATTATCCTTAAATCCCTTCTGAATACCCCAATTATTGCATCTAATTGGAACCCAAAACAATCACCAACAAAAATAGTAGTTTATAATGTTCCCCCAGAGATATCTACTCAGGAGTTAAAAGAAGGCCTCTCAGATAGGGATGGAAACACAATCCCAGTTGAGGATGATACCCAACTTGGAAAACCTAACTCTAATGGCCTAAAAACTAGTAGATCCTTCTTATTCACACTAAAGGATAAAATTGATATCCCAGAAAAATTATTCCTATTTGGGAAAATCAAACCACACAAGGAATACAAACCTAAGCCTATTCAGTGTCAGAAGTGTTTCAAACTGGGACACACGACAAACAAATGCAATGAAATTCTGCAAGAGTGTAGTACTTGTAAATCTTTCCATCCTAAAGAGCTGACAACTTGCAACAACACTCAGCCTACATGCATCAATTGCAAAGGCCCACATGAATCTACAAATAAATCATTATGCCCTACATACAAGAAAAGAGCTCTAACACTCCAAATATCAACAGAGAAGGCCATCCCATACCCCTTTGCAGCAATGGAAGCAAATGCTGCCCAACAATACCAAATAAAACCTGTAATGAAACCAACCGAAACCCCCAAGTCAAATGCCCCCAATGCATCAAGCACCCCATATAAAACACCATCTTCTAAGCCCCCTAGCTCAAATCCCTATCAGAAGGAATCACCAAGCCAACAAGCCTCGTTTTCCGGTGAGATGAGGCCAGCCTGGCCCTCCCTCCCAAGAAGAAACAAACCAGAAACACTACCAGGAATCAATCCCTTAACCAACAAACAGGATGCACTACCAAAAATGCAATCCCCAAATATATGCTTATTCATTCTAAACTCTAATGCAGTTCAGGCCATGAACTTACATCAACTACAGAAAATAAAAATTATTTCAGAATTGGCAAAAATCTACATCCCAGATGATATGCTCATTCAAGCTTCAATTTTCCAGATTTTGAAAATGATGTTGATGTAATTGGTATAAGTGTTTGGCTGAATAATTTAAAAACCTACATAATAAGCTTTTATAACCCTACTGGCCAAACTACAGATGCCAAGGATTTCTTTAATTATATAAATAATTCTAATATGTTAAAAAATATCATTATTTTGTTGTGATTTCAATGCCCACAGCCTTTTGTGGGGGAATAAACCAGCAAATAAAGCTGGTAAATTTATTGAGCATATGACTTCAAATAATAATGAATTAGCTGTTGCTACCCCTCCAAACATGAATACATATTTCAACCCCAAAAGTGGCAAATTCTCCACAATTGACCTACAAATTGTGTCTTTAAATTTTTTGAACAAAATTTACATAAATAAAATTGATAGTCTGTGTACAGACCACTTTGCTATAGTTTGCCCCCTTAAAAACCTGCTGAAACTTCATCTCATACCTCCAAATATATCAACACTAAAGCAAATTGGTCTATTTTCCAAAATAAGCTAAATGATGAAATTACAAGTTTCACCCAAAGTTCATGCATTTCTAACACAACAGTTGACACACGTGCTGAAGCGTTGACATCTTTACTAATAAATACATCTAATCATGCTATCCCCAGGACAACACCTAAGAAAACATTCCCTAAACAAATTCCTAAGGCATGGTGGACAAATGAGTGCCTAAATAAATGGAGGATAAAAAAGGCAGCTAGGACAGAATTCATAAAAAAAAAAACACCTACTACATATTTAAATTATCATTGTCACAGTATTATTGATAATCTTGCTTCAAGTGGCATAAAAACTTACTTTCAGTACATTCCTAGCCACTCTGGCATAAGTGGTAATCATCAGGTTGATGAAATAGCAAAAAATGCTATAAATTTTGACCAGCCAAGTGGGAGACCAATCCCAATTAGAGATATTAACCGATGGAGGCTATCAGATATTAATTTTAATAAGATTAATCCTATCCTTTCCCCCTTTCCCAATAAGTATCTTTCTAAAATTTATCATAGAATTCGTTCTGGAACAAATGGACTAAATTTCCTTGCATTCTCATATAAGCTTTCTAATTCAAGTGGTTCAATTCCCCTGTCCCCTCTTTGCAGGCATTGTAATATGAATAATGAAACAATTGACCATTGCCTATTTGAATGTAATATGCTGACGTCTGCACAACATACCTTGCTTTCTAAACTGTTAAAATACTTCAAACACCACAAAATCCCACTATCAGCCAAGAACCTAGCCAACTATACCTGCACACAGAGCATAGAAATCGACATCTATCATTTTATATTTGAACTCCTAGAGTCGAAACATCTGCTGAAAGATATCTGAATATATATAATAAATATGAGGCAACCAAGCCTGTAGCTCTGTAGCCCACAGAGTGAAGCAAAAGGAAATGGGCTAAATAGTTTTACTGAAAAGCCCGCCTGCTGTTAAATAGAAGAAGAAGAAGACGAAAAACCGAAATTGTGAACCAAAATCCTTCTTCTGGGCGTAAAAAAAGCCTGTTTATTTTGTTTTCCATACTATTTTACCTTCTGCTATACCTATTTTTCCATCGGATCAAATGGCCAAGAGCAACTTCTACTTCTTCTTGGGCTGCTGTGTAGCGATATTGACCACGTTTTAGACGGTGTTATACCTTTTGGGCCTAATGGTCCAGTCCAGTAAAGGCTCTCTACGAAGGTGACAAACACAGTGACGATTTCAAAAATGCTTAGCTACTCATGAATATTTATTTATTGGAAAACTGGCATCACAAATCAGACTATTAATGTAAACAAAAATGGCAGTCTTTGGCCATAGTTTTGCATATTCAAAAGAAGAACAAAAAACAAAACAAAAAATGTTGTTGCTGCTGCCTTGTAGATTACACAAGTTCATAGGACTATGCCCAAACGAGCGATGTAAGCCTGATTGTAGAAGCATAAGAAAATGTATCTGTTTTCTGCTCTCAAGATCAGCCCGGCGATTTTCACCGTGTACAAGACATCCAAAACAGTGGAAAGGTAATGCAAAACAGGGTTTTTGATTTCTGTTTTCTTTTAGGAGAGAAACTTGCAGCTTAAACATTCACTTATGCTCATTACCCTCTTACGTCGTTCATCTGCACCTAACTTAAAATAAAGCTGCAGTTCCACTCGACTGAACACACTCGTCTGCCGTCGTGTTTGCTCTAACACACTTGAGTCGTTTTTAGAGGGGGGCATCGATCTCTAAGTCTTGGGACACATGTTTATTTCCTTTCATGCCAGACTTGTCCGGCATGATAGAGGTAAGGGTAAAACTTTTGAGCGAATTCCTCTGATCTGTTTCCACGTCTTTCAACGTATAAAAGAACCGCTCTACAACTGCGTTCGAAAACGGCAAGGTCAAAAGATACTGCACAACCCCAACTATGGTGGGGAATCTCTGCGTACCATTTGGAGTTTTCAAAGAAGCCACATGGAGCCAGAAATCGCAGACGTCTGTCACATCTGGAAGATCAAAGATCAGTAGACTCCGCCATTCTTCGTAATTTTTCGTGCAACCCACGACGGTGCCTTACACCGCTGAAGGCTCTTTTGGAGAAAAGTGACAGCACTGATATAAACAGCTTTCACAGGGTCAAGTATTTCGCACAATGTAAACAGTTCATCTTCAAATGAAAATCGCAGCTTGATTTGCTTCACCGCCTCTACATACAACTTCTGAGCACATTCACATATGACTTTCACTTCACGTTCATCTGCTTTTTTACTCAGGTCTGAGTGCAAGGTCTGAAGAGACTCGTGAGCTGCGACTCCCTAGTACACATTTTCCACTGCACGGTATTCAATTGCGTTGTCAGGGTCAAGATTCAAAGGCGAGGTTGATCTGACGTAGCTGGTCTTCATGACATTCATGGCCAGTTTTCTCAAGAGTATCTCCACCTCTATTTTTATTAATGGAACAAAGATTTTTCACTTTGAAAAAGAAGATTGAAATCTGTAAACAGTTCCAGTACATAGAGCTGGAACTCAAGCTGAATCCGAAGCAGTGGATTCTTTAGGGCTTGCCATGCCCAGTCGTTTGCGTGAGTGGGATCTTCAGCTACAACTAACTAAAATTAGCTACAAAGTCCATCCCAAATTTGCAATAGTCGCTGAACGCACATCCGAAGTGATAGCCAACGTGTCTGACCTGGGGCAAGCACATTCAGGACTTGGGTATCAGTAAATAGCTGATGTAGTTCAAACTCAGAGCGCCTGTTGTCACTCATGTTGAAGTGATTGTATACAGTCCGATGTAGATCTTCCAGTTGCTTTGGCAATTGTTTGCAAGCATAAGAAGCAACCAAATGAATGGAATGCCTGCTGCACTTGACACAACATCACAGATGGGAATTTTTCTTTGATTCTACTGACAACGGAGTTCTCACACCCAAACACAGAATTGCAAGTGTCTATACAGAACCCAACCCAGTTCTCTGTAGGTATCTTTTTATCTTCAAAAACTTTGCATAGCTGATTGAAAATAGTTTCTGCCGTCCCGTCGGAACACTCAACCATATCTAGAAGTTCAACTTGCACTTCGAAATCCTTATTGCAGAACAAAACTGCAATTGCAAGTTGTTTTTTTTCTGCCACATCAGTTGTTTCATCAATACTGATAGAAAAAGGTGTCAATCTCAAATGGTCACACAGTACTTAATTGTAGTGCGGTCCTAATGCCCGTCTGATCATATTTGTCACATTTTGCTTGCCCAGCCTAATTTTTTCAACAACAGCCTTGTGTGGCAAACTTTTCAGAAAAGGTACAAGAGTTTCTACAAATCATAAAGGCAGATTGTTTTCGACAATGAAAGCAGACAACATCGCCTTTAGGCTTTCTTCTTCGTTTTTGTCTGTGGTAAGGACATGATCAATACTTGTAGTGAGCTGTCTTGGAGCCTCTAATTTCCTTACACTTTCACTGTGCTTTGCACTCTTTGCATATTTTCTAAGTTCGGATTTATCACAACACAAGGACTGACTGCAGTGCAACCAGAAAGTCTTTTCATCAGAAGACTTGTCCTTTGCAAGCCACCCTTTATATTCAGGGACGTTCAGCCAGCTGTGTCTGAATTTGGCTTTTTTCTTCTTAGCCTTCTTTCTTGGGAAGGGTTTTTTCTTCTCCTTTTCTATTCCGCCTTTCTTCTCCACTAAGATATTCAATGTCAGTTTCAGAAGATGACGAGCTGTCCGACATGATGGTACTTCCTGCAAGCAGACTTGATAAGCAAAACGTAATAATTGTATTAGAGCAAAGGATCTATAAAGTATGCTTAACTTCAAAAAGAAAGAAATTCACTGTCTCTTCACTGTTGAAAGCTGGTCTTCTTAAATTAGAATTTCATTTTAACAGAGAAATTAGCAAAAAATGAACCTGTTAATCAAATTGAATAATTGTTTAGATGATATTGAATTAATCTTGTAAATGATAGGTTTGCTGTTTTCAATACAGTTTGACTGAATAATTGTAGCTTTCTTAATCTCAATATTAAAAAAAAGAAAAGAAAAACAAATGTGAATTAAATAGCCTATGACGCTTTTTGATATATTAGAACAAAACAATAGTGAGAGGAGCTTTAAAGTAAATTGAAACCATCTTGACCTTTTAAACATTCCATGTAGGATATCCTAGTTATGGTCAGTCAGGAACTCTACTCTTTTGAGACTATTGCGCAATAGAGTCAACTCTGCCTGATAAGTGGATATGCTACTACTTAGTGAATGCCCAAAACGAGATACAGTTTCAGAGAGCTAATTTCAACTCAGGAGAAGATCTACCAATTTTTGTCCTAAGTGGAAGTTAGCTGTGCTTGGGAATAATTTCACTTTGGGCAATACTGACAAGAGACAGATTATCTTATTAGAGGAAGTTTCCGAGGTTGGGTGATGATCGCAAAATCGTAGAGGTCCTGACCGGTGAGCTATAGCCTACTGCTCAGAGAAACTCTTTTTTTTTTTCTCCTTACATACCACATTTCCAGACAAATGCAGCCCATGCAGGGTACATGTAGGGTACATGTAGGATATCCTGCTTGATGCAGAATACATTTATTCTGTCCTGAGTGGCCATAGTGCTGATCAGGATAGCTACGATGGTCCAAGTGTGTTACGCAGATCAGCTCTTGACAAATTCTGGGTAATTTCTCTTTTAAACTTAAACTTGACTTCGAGAAGATTGCCAAAATTACCAGTCTTTTACCAATCTAAATACCTTGACCCAGAATCAACTTGCATTTTTCTTTTGAGTAGGTTGTTTTGATATTTTAAATCATTCAGAACCTGTGAAGCACATGGTGTCACTAAACCATGGTGGCCTAGCTCTCCTGTAGGCTACTATGTTGGCAATAGACTTTCTAATCTTATACTGCCATTGGAAAAAATTCTCACCTCAACTTTCCTCAGATCTTGAAATTAACTGAAATATCAGAGCAGATTGAAGCACAGCATGTGCAAATTTTAAAAAATTGTGCCTTGTCAAACTGTCGCCGCTAACGCTAATGACTTTCTGAAAATCCCTAACAGAATTGGCCTTCTAATTTTACTAGTTTGAAAATCCTTTTTTATTGGAGTTGGAGACTCCAGTAGTCTAGAAAAATACTCAAATCTGAAAAATATCCGTTTTTTACTGAAAATCTGACAAAATTCCGAAGTCCGACACGATGTTTTTTTGTCCGACAAGAGGGCCGAAAATCCGACAATGTCGGAAAAATCCGACAAAGTGGAAGCACTGCATACAATGAAGGTTTGGCTAGACTTGAACTTATTACATTGGAATCACGACGTCACATCATTACCATTAACTTTCGTCTCAAGTGCCTTAATTCTGACTATCATCGACGTTTTCTCCCTCCCTTTAAAGAAAATCTTCCAACCCTTCCTAATACAAGACTCAATGCTCTTAGAGCTCCAAATACCCAACTGGACCTTTATCCCCAAATGTTGACCATGAGGTACAAAAATTCTTTTGTCCTCTATTTTGTTTTCTATTTTAATAATTGATATAACTTTTGTTTTATGTTTATCCCCTGACATCTGTTTTATTATTGATTCAATTTTTGTTTTATGTTTATCACATAACATTTGTTTTGTTATGGTAATTTTGACGTGCCTATGCTAGCTTTTGTGCTATTTTAGCCAATAAATCATATTCTATTCATATTCTATTCTATTCTATTTCCCAGTATTATTTAAAAACAATCAGAAATTAAATAAAAGAAACAAGTTTTTTCAACTGCAAGTAAGGAGCAACATTAAAACAAAACGAACAGAAATTATTACGCATATGAGGGGATTCACCCCCTAGTCAATACCTCACTCTTGAAGCTAAATTTTTTTTTTAGTACTTTCAAAAGAGCTATCTATTCTAATTAAACGGCCTTTGTGATTCAGGGTTTTGTGATTCGAATAAAATTCGAACTTTAGCGTAAAGAGCGAGGTATTAACTAGGGGGCGAACCCTCTCATAAATGTAATAATTTCTGTTCGTTTTAAGTTTTAAGGTTTCTCCTTACTTTCAATTGAAAAAACTTTTTTTATTTAATTCGATAAAACGCGAAATATTATGCTGAACTATTTTATTTCTTTAAAAAGGTTCTTATTCAGATTCAATGACCTTTGTATTTTGTAAAAGAAACTTTGTTTTTCAGTTATTTTTCTTATCGTTTTGAAATCATGCCAAGGCCAAACCAAGATTAAATAAAAAAAAACAAATTTTCTTTAACTGAAAGTAAAGAGCGACATTAAAACTTAAACGAACAGAAATTATTCCGTATATGAAAGGGGCTGCCCCTCCTCAACGCCTCACTCTTTACGCTAAAATTTGTACTGTTTTAAAAAATGAAGTTGTGAGACAGAGTCAAACTATAACGTAAAGAGCGAGGTGTTGAGGAGGGGACAGCCCCTTTCGTATACAGAATAATTTCTGTTCGTTTTCAATTGAAAAAATTGTTTTTTTTATACAATATCATAGCAATCTCCCTTCCCCCATGAAAACTTCCTCCATGGAAAGACTTCCAATGGAAAAACAAAGACTCTCCATGTAAAACTTCCTCCCACGTAACAATAAACAATACTATATGTAAACATTGGGCAAAGTTCATAACTTGCAGACCTTCCCCTGGGGACTGTGAAGGACTAAGTCATCCTTACAGACATAGTTATTGAATTTTTCGAAATGCTGAACAAAATGGCTATCTCAAAATTTTGATCGGGTGACTTTGGAAAAAATGAGGGTGGGGGGGCCTAGTTGCCCTCAATTCTTAGGTCACTTAAAAATGGGCACTAGAACTTTTAATTTCCGTTCGAATGAGCCCTCTCACGATATTCTAGGACTGCTGGATCGATACGATCATCTCTGGGATAAAAAAAAAAACACGCGTCCGTGATCTTTCTTCTGGCAAAAAAATACAAAATTCCCCATTTTTCCAGATAGGAGCTTGAAACTTCTATAGTAGGGTTCTCTGATACGCTGAATCTGATGGTATGAGTTCCATTAAAGTTGTATGACTTTTAGGGGTTGTTTCGCCCTTTTTCGAAAATAAGGCAAATTTTCTCAGGCGCGTAACTTTTGATGGGTAAGACTAAACTTGATGAAACTTATATATTTAAAATCAGCATAAAAATTTCATTGTTTTGATGCATCTATTGGTGTCAAAATTCTGTTTTTTTAGTTTAGGTTACTATTGAGTCGGGCCGCTCCTTACTTACAGTTCGTTACCACGAACTGTTTGATATGATGCGGGCTACCTATCGAAAAAGCTCTGATTTTTGCTATTCAATTGTATATGTAAATTGACTGTCAGTATCCCGATTTTTTAGTTTGTAAATTGCCTTTGTAAATTGGCCCTTCGCATCGCAAAGGCGACCTTACCTTTTTTGTATACATACTTTTTGAGTTCCTAGCCGAGTGGTTGACGTGCTGGATTTGGAATTCTTTGTTCAATGGGCGAGGGTTCATTTCCTGGTATTGCTAGTTATTTGGTTTGGAACAGGAGTCAATGGTGTGACTCTGTAAGCTCAGCCAGAGTCGACTCAGCTCTAAATGGAAACCTGGAAAAACCTGCGAAAGGTAAGCAGGAAGGGTGTAAGAAAGCACAGGATGGCTGGCCCCAGCCCCCTTTGCACTTCCTGGTTGAAGGGCCTTGAAACGAAAATCAGCACCGCCGGTTTGTACTTTAAAGGTCTAGTGCCATATTCCTTTACCTTTTACTTTTTTTTTAGTTCAGTTCCCTTCTAGACTTGACATCGGGAATTGATATTGGATTTACCAGACGTAATAAAAGTGAGTTTCTTGTTGCGACTGTATTAGACTATTTTCCCCAAACCTTGGCTGGGTTAGGAAGAGAGTATTGAGAATTATCGTCATCGTAGCATCCATTGGCAGGCCCATCCACCTCCAAGGAATTATTTATATAGCCATTAGAGGTGGTTCAGGCTGTGGCACCTGAGGCCAAGTGGTGTGACACTTACTCCCCTCACTGGTACAGGGTTGCCACCCCTAGCGATAGTAGAGTGCTAACTTATACTTTGCTGGGACTATGTTCCTTCCCGTGCTATTTGCTGGGACTATGTTCCTTCCCATGCTATTCTACGGGACCTCTACACCTTTTCAAAGACAGTGAGTATCCTCTCACACCTTTATACTCTTGATACATTTCCAAGCGAAGCGATCAAAAACACGTCTCTAGCAACTTTGTTCATCATAACTTTTTTTTTTTTTTTTTTTTTTTTAGCCAAAAACTAGAAATTGTCAAACACGATATGCCTTTACAGACTGGTTTAGACACAGGTTTCTAAGCCAAAACTTTTAATTGTCACATTATGTATTCAAAAGTGGTTCTGAGGCAACACCTATTTTTTGGAGAATTGCCTTAACTTGAGAGTAGTTTCTTAGGAATGTCTCGCTGCTAATTAAAAAATCGGATGCTACACTCAGAATTGTTTGATTGACATATGCTGTTAAAAGCTAACTCTGTTTGCAAAAAGGGATAAGGGATTCGCGAATTGGACTGTACGAACGATCTTATTTGAATAATAGGGAAAAAACAGAGCTAGATAACATTTGCGAATTGGATCATATGAAGGGGGAGAAAAAGGGTTAAACTGATTAGCAGTTAAGGTAACCCCGAAGGGTTTGCTAACTCAGACAATTTGCTATAAATTTGGGACAACATCAATCTATGAAAATGGCTAATGATGATAGAATGACATTGTGAGTTGACCTAGCTTTACCTCTCCGATGTGTTCTGTATAATACACAAGTGGTGTTTGAACAGTGTTGTCAATTTAAAATAGGGTCTAACGTTATAGTTGATACGTTAAAGTTGATAAATTTATACTAAGAGAGATGTAAATGGGAATAAAAGAATTTTAATATTGCAATTCAGAAAAACCCATAGAAATCTTTACAAATCAAGTAGTAAGGTGTGTTTTAGAACAAAACATCAAGGATAAAAAGTAACAACGACCCGAACCACCAGAGACTACAACCCTCCAAGGTATCCTATCTCCAAACTCTAAGGGGGCCGCCTGCCCTCCGACTTTTTACCCCACACCCCCTTTTTTATAGTTCTTTTGAAGTTTTTTTAAACTTTTTTTATTATTTTTTAACATGATATATTTTTTCAAATTTTTTTACATCTCAGAATGATATGTATCATACTTAAAACAAAAAGTCACATTTAATATTTTCAAATTCAAAATGAGAATGATATAGAAATGTTAGTTGTAATTTTTAATATTATAAAAATATTGTTTGTAGAAGCACTTTTTTTTTATTGGACAAATAGTTCTTTGGGACTTCGAAATTATTCTATTTTTTTTTACGTATCATAAAATGACATAAACTATTCTTACGGCTTTAACAATTGTAGTGGTTGATTGCTCAAAGACACGATGCAGCTTTCCCAATAATACTCTATGTCCGTTTATCGACACTACCTAGTTTACTGGATGTATTAAATCAGTATTTTTACACAGTGGAACAATAAACACAACTCACATCTCTAAGAAGTGAAGATGAAGCATTTTAAGAAAGAATGTTCACATGATAGTGTTATTGTAGCATTGAATGCTGACAAGGAGAAGTATTTAAACTATGAAATAAGTACAAGTGCTAGAACCATTGAAAACGTCTGCGTGCATTGTCATGACAGTAAGGAATTAAATTTCTTTGGAGTACCAAAAAAATTCAAATCTTATGATGGTGGATATGCGAGATTGAGATCTCGGGAGATGATTGCACTCAAATAGAATGCCAACATAAAAATAATAGTTGATGAAGAAGGGCATCTTCTTGCTAGTGCTTGTGGTAACATGTTACCCAGTGTTAAACCATATCGTCAGCTTTCAAGTATTAGCATTCAAATGAAAGCAAAGACGAAAATAAAGGCCTACTCTTCTACTAATATCATAAACCATATCTTGTCTACGTGCCGGAACTATTACCTGTGTAATAATAGTGTGATAATACACAGTGAAGTTGCCAGAAAAATAAGAAGGGTATTGGCAGAAAATATCACTAAGGAATATAAAGATAAGTCGATGAAAAACCAAGTACCAGCAAACGTTACTGCCATTGATCAAACAGTCAATGAACCAAATAATACCAAAGACGAAAAGCATATTGAGCCTGTTGATGACACTCCTGTAAAAATTGTGTATAACTCAAAATGGAATAATGATTATTCTACTGATTACGAAGAAAGAGAAGACAACAGCTATAGTATCAAGAGAGAAAATGGTGAACCATTTTATGGAACAGATTCAAAATGTCCAAAGTTGTTCATTGATTTTAATAATGTATAATAATAATATATTTTTTGTATTAATATTCTACATGACATTATTTCATTAAAAATATGTTTTTTATTACATTGTTATGTGTTCATTATTTTTAGTGAAAGCCAGCATATCAAACGTTTATAATGTTTATTAAAACATCGGAGATGTAAGAAAAGGAATTTGTATACATCATATTTCAGATAGATAGGTTAACATAGAGAAAATCTAAGTATCAGAATGAATAAATTCTCTATCAACATCTATTGACAGATACTTGTGATAGCTTTGACGGAATCTAAGTATTAGAGTGAATAAATTCTTTATCAATGTCTTTTGACAGATACGTGTGATAACACTGACCTAATTTAAGTATGAAATTGAACAAGTTCTTTATTAAAATCCTTTATCGATATCATTTGTCGGGTACGTCAGATAACATTGACAAAATCTATCTATTAGAATGAATAAATTCTTTATCATCAGCCGTTGTCGGATTTGTCATTATGAAAAAATTGTAAGTAAGTAGCAAACTCTTTCTTGAATTCACCTCTTGGATACACAATACAGAAATTATAAAAAATAATTGTAATTTCCAGACTTCATTTGCATGCAATAGATACCGAGAGTTCTATGACTCCTCCTCACATTGAATTCTAAGGGTTTTATGGCTCCTCTCCACAATGAATATATATGGCTTTAGGACTCATCCCCATAGCCATAACTCCATTCAACCTTGAGCGAAGGTATAAAAGCTTGATGACGTACTTCTCTATGTAACAGCTACATTAATAGCTTCCAAGATGGTAGGACTGTATGACAAAGAATTTATTGGTTTAAAAAAATCATCTTGTGGTGTTATATTTGAATGTGCATTTTTATTATTGTCTATGGAACTCAAAGAAATTGACTGCTATCATTGAGTAGAGAACTATAATATGTTTGAGTATGATAAAAGCTTGTGGAGTACTACATTACGTTATATAAACAGACCGGGATTCTAGGATAGAGTGATTACGCCACTTAATAATAGTGGTAAGGAACTGAGAAATGTTCAGGAGGAAGTCAGTGAAATTTGCACCTTTTTCGGGGTTGAAGCACTCTATGTAAAGGGTAATGTACCTACACATAAAGTTTTAGTTCAAAAGTGTGACCCTAGGATTCCACTTTTAAATCTAGAAGAATTTAAGTGTCCTAAATTTGAAGGGGCTTCACCGTCCTGAAGACGAGGTAAGGTTCTTCGCGCAGTGGATACCAAAGGACATACCTGATCGCGGCAAATGCATGAAACACGGTGAACTTTAAGTACTATTTTTTATGTAAATATGTGTTTTTTCTCAAAAATCTATTAATGTGTTTAAGCAATAAATATCTTTAAGCTTAACCCGTTCTTATTCTGTAGAATAGTTCTATTCATTTCATTAAATTATGAAGTACTTGTAAGTAACAATTTTTTTCTTGAAACCACCACTTGGATGCACAATGCAGAAATTCCATTCAAGAAATTATGAAAAAATTGTAAGTAAGTAGCAAATTCTTTCTTGAATCCCATAGGCATACAAAAACACACACACACACACATATATATATATATATATATATATATATATATATATATATATATATATATATATATATATATATATATATATATATATATATATATATATATATATATATATATATATATATATATATATATATATATATATATATATATATATATATATATATATATATATATATATATATATGGATTCAGGCATACAAACCGACAGAAACAGGCATTGAGATAGGCAAACACCTGCCCAGACACACAAGCAGAGGAAGTGAGGGAGATAAAAACACATATAAATGTAAGGATTCTGACATACAAACCGACAAACACAGGCATTGAGATAGCAAACATCCGCCCAGACACATAAGCAGAGGAAGTGAGAGAGACAAAAACACGTATAAATGTAAGGATTCAAGCATGCAAAACAACATAGACAGGTAATGAGATAAGCAAACACCCGCCCAGACACATAATCAGAGGAAGTGAAAGAGACCAAAACACATATAAATATATAGATTGTGACATACAAATCGACAAAGACAGTCACTGAGATAAGCAAACATCCGCCTGGACACATAGGCAAGGATAGTGAGAGAGACAAAAACACATGCAAATATATTGATTCAGACATACAAACCGACAGAGACAGGCGTTGAGATAGGCAAACACCCACCCAGACACACAAGCAGAGGAAGTGAGGGAGACAAAAACACATATAAATATACGGATTCTGACATACAAACCTACACAGACAGGCATTGAAATAGGCAAACACCCGCCCAGACACATAAGCAGAGGAAGTGAGGGAGACAAAAACACATATAAACATATGGATTCAGACATACCAACCGACAGACAGGCATTGAGATAGGCAAACACCCGCCCAAACACATAAGCAGAGGAAGGGAGAGAGACGAAACCACATACAAATGTAGGATTCTGACATACAAACTGACAAAAACAGGCATTGAGATAGGCAAACATCCGCCCAGACTGATAGGCAAGGAGAGTGAGAGAGACAAAAACACGTATAAACGTAAGGATTCAAGCATACAAACCGACAGAGACAGACACTCAGATAAGCAAACATACGCCCAGACACATAGGCCCAGAGTGTGAGAGAGACAAAAAACACATGCAAATATATAGATTCAGACATACAAAGCAACAATGACAGGCATTGAGATAGGCAAACATCCGCCCAGACACATAAGCGGAGGAAGTGAGACATACAAAAACATATATAAATAAATGGATTCTGACATACAAACCAACAATGACAGGCATTGAGATAGGCAAACTCTCGCTCAGACGCACACTCATAGTGAGAGAGATATCCAAAAAGTTGGGTTGATCTAGGTTCACTTAGAGTGGCACGCCACTCTAAGTGAACCTAGATCAACGGATTTCGACATACAAAGCAACAATCACAGGCATTGAGATAGGCAAACATCCACCCAGACACATAAGTAGAGGAAGTGAGAGAGACAAAAACACTAATAAATAAACGGATTCTCACATATAAACTGACAAAGACAGACACTGAGAAAAGCAAACATCCGCCCAGACACATAGGCCCAGAGAGTGAGAGAGACAAAAACACATGCAAATATATAGATTCAGACACACAAAGCAACAATGACAGGCATTGAGATAGGCAAAAACCCGCCCAGACACATAAGCGGAGGAAGTGAGAGAGACAAAAACACATATAAATGAATGGATTCTGACATACAAACTAACAATGACAGGCATTAGAGTGGCGCGCCACTCTAAGTGAACCTAGATCAACCCAACTTTTTGGATATCTCTCTCACCATGACTGTTCGTCTGAGCGTGAGTTTGCCTATCTCAATGCCTGTCATTGTTGGTTTACATGTCAGAATCCATATATTTTTATGTGTTTTTGTCTCTCTCACTTCCTCTGCTTATGTATCTAGGCGGGTGTTTGCCTATCTCAATGCCTGTCATTGTTGCTTTGTATGTCTGAATCTATATATTTGCATGTGTTTTTGTCTCTCTCACTCTCTGGGCCTTTTTGTCTGGGCGGATGTTTTCTTATCTCAGTGTCTGTCTTTGTCGGTTTGTATGTGAGAATCCATTTATTTTATTAGTGTTTTTGTCTCTCTCACTTCCTCTGCTTATGTGTCTGGGTGGATGTTTGCCTATCTCAATGTGATTGTGATTGTTGCTTTGTCTGTCAGAATCCGTTGATCTAGGTTCACTTAGAGTGGCGTGCCACTCTAAGTGAATCTAGATCAACCCAACTTTTTGGATATCTCTCTCCCTATGACTGTGCGTCTGAGCGAGGGTTTGCCTATCTCAATAACTGTCATTGTTGGTTTGTTTGTCAGAATCCATTTATTTATATGTGTTTTTGTCTCTCTCACTACCTCTACTTATGTGTCTCAAAGTTGTTTGCCTATCTCAATGCCTGTCATTGTTGCTTTGTATGTCTGAATCTATATATTTGCATGTGTTTTTTGTCTCTCTCACTCTCTGGGCCTATGTGTCTGGGTGGATGTTTGCTTATCTCAGTGTCTGTCTTTGTCGGTTTGTATGTGAGAATCTATTTATTTATTAGTGTTTTGTCTCTCTTACTTCCTCTGCTTATGTGTCTGGGTGGAAGTTTGCCTATCTCAATGCCTGTGATTGTTGCTTAGTATGTCAGAATCCTTACATTTATATGTGTTTTTTTCTCCCTCACTTCCTATGCGTATGTGTCTTGGTGGTTTTTTGCCTATCTCAATGCCTGTCTCTGTCGGTTTGTATGCCTGAATCCATATATTTATATGTGTTTTTGTCTCACTCACTTCCTCTGCTTATTTTTCTGGGTGGGTGTTTGCTTATCTCAATTCCTGTCTTTGTTGATTTGTATGTCAGAATCTATATATTTGCATGTGTTTTTGTCTCTTTCACTCTCCTTGCCTATGTGTCCGGGCAAATGTTTGCTTATCTCAGTGACTGTCTTTGTCGATTTGTATGTCAGAATCTATATATTTATGTGTGTTTTTGTCTCTTTCACTTCCTCTGCTTATGTGTCTGGGCGGGTGTTTGCTTATCTCAGTGCCTGTCTCTGTCGGTTTGTATGCTTGAATCCTTACATTTATACCTGTTTTTGTCTCTCTCAGTCTCCTTGCCTATGTGTCTGGGCGGATGTTTGCCTATCTCAATGCCTGTCTTTGTCAGTTTGTAGGTCAGAATCCTTACATTTATATGTGTTTTTGTCTCCCTCACTTCCTCTTCTTATGTGTCTTGGCGGGTGTTTGGCTATCTCAATGCCTGTCTCTGTTGTTTTGTATGCCAGAATCCTTGTATTTATTTGTGTTTTTTGTCTCCCTCACTTCCTCTGCTTATGTGTCTGGGTGGGTGTTTGCCTATCTCAATGCCTGTCTCTGTCGGTTTGTATGCCAGAATCAATATATTTACAGGTTTTTGTCTCTCTCCCTCTCCTTGCCTAGGTGTCTGGGCGGGTGTTTGCCTATATCAGTGACTGTTTTGTCGATTTGTATGTCAGAATCCATATATTTATATGTGTTTTTGTCTCTCGCACTTCCTCTGCTTATGCGTCTGGGTGGCTGTTTTCCTATCTCAATGCCTGTGATTGTTCCTTTGTATGTCTGAATCTATATATTTATATGTGTTTTTGTCACTCTCGCTCTCATTGCCTATGTGTTTGGGTGGATGTTTGTCTATCTTAATGCCTGTGATTGTTGTTTTTTATGTCAGAATCCTTACATTTATATGTGTTTTTGTCTCTCTCACTTCCTATGCTTATGTCTCTGGGCGGGTGTTTGATTTTCTCAGTGCCTGTCTCTGTCGGTTTGTATGCCTGAATCCATATATTTCTATGTTTTTTTGTCTCTCTCACTCTCCTTGCCTATATGTCTGGGTGGATGTTTGCCTATCTCAATGCCTGTGATTGTTGCTTTGTATGTCAGAATCCTTACATTTATATGTGTTTTTTCTCTCTCTAACTTCCTCTGCTTATGTGTCAGGGTGGGTGTTTGCTTGTCTCAGTACCTGTCTCTGTCGGTTTGTATGCCTGAATCCATATATTTATATGTGTTTTTGTCTCCCTCACTTCCTCTGCTTATGTGTCTGGGCACGTGTTTGCCTATTTCACTGCCTTTTTGCGTTGATTCTTGGGTCAGAATCCTTTCATTTATAAATATTTTTATATATTCTACTTCTATTTTTTATGTTATGGGGCGAATGTTCTACTGTCTCAATGCCTGTCTTTTTCTTCTAGTAGTCCTTAATCAATATATTTATAAGTGTTTTTGTCTCCCTAACTTCCTCTGCTTATGTGTCTGGGCGGGTGTTTGCCTATCTCAATGCCTGTCTCTGTCGGTTGGTATGCCTGAATCCATATATTTATGTGTTTTTGTGTGCCTGTGGGATTCAAGAAAGAATTTGCTACTTCCTTACAATTTTGTCATAATTTCTTGAATGGAATTTCTGCATTGTGTATCCAAGTGGTGAGTTCAAGAAAGAAATTGTTACGTACAATTTCTTCATAATTTATTGAATGGAATTTCTGCATTGTGTATCCAAGTGGTGAGTTCAAGAAAGAAATTGTTACTTACAATTTCTTCAAATTTATTGAAATGAATAGAATTATTCTAAAGAATAAAGACGGGTTAAGCTTAAAGATATTTATTGCTTAAACACAATAATAGATTTTTTGAGAAAAAATACATATTTACATACAAAATAGTACTTAAAGTTTACCCTGTCTAAAGTTTACCATTTATCGCGATCATGTATGTCCTTAGGTATCCGCTGCGCGAAGAACCTAACCTCGTCTTTAGGACGGTGACAGCCTCTCCAAATTTAGGACACTTAAATTCTTCTAGATTAAAAAGTGGAATCCTAGGGTCACACTTTTGAATTAAAACTTTATCTGTAGATACAATACCCTTTACATAGAGTGCTTCAACCCCGAAAAAGGTGAAAATTTCACTGACTTCCTCCTGAACATTTCTCCGTTCCTGACCACTATTATTAAGTGGCGTAATCACTCAATCGTAGAATTCCAGTCTGTTTATATAACGTAATGTAGTACTCCACAAGCTCTTATCATACTCAAACATATTATATTTCACTATCCAATGATAACAGTCAATTTCTTCGAGTTCCATAGACAATAATAAAAATACATATTCAAATATAACACCAAAAGATGATTTTTTTTAAACCGATCAATTCTGTGTCATACAGTCCTATCATATTTGAAACTTTTAATGTAGTTGTTACATAGAGAAGTACTTTATCAAGCTTTTATACCTTTGCTCAAGGTTGAATGGAGTTATGGCTATGGGGATGAGTCCTAAAGCCATCTGAATTCATTGTGGAGAGGAGCCATAAAACCCTTAGAATTCATTGCGGGGAGGAGTCATAGAACCCTCGGAATCTATTGCGTGCAAATGAAGTCTGGAAATTACAGTTATTTTTTTTATAATTTCTGTATTGTGTATGCAAGAGGTGAATTCAAGAAAGAGTTTGTTACTTACTTACAGTTTTTTCATAATGACAAATCCGACAACGGCTGATGATAAAAAATTTATTCATTCTAATAGATAGATTTTGTCAATGCTGTCTGACGTAACCGACAAATGATATCGATAAAGAATTTTAATAAAGAATTTGTTCAATTTGATACTTAAATTATGTCAGTGTTATCAAACGTATCAGTCAAAAGACATTGATAAAGAATTTATTCACTCTAATACTTAGATTCCGTCAAAGCATTCCCAAGTATCTGTCAATAGATGTTGATAGAGAATTTATTCATTCTTATACTTAGATTTTCTCTATGTTAAGCTATCTCTCCGACATATGATGTATGCAAATTCCTTTTCTTAGATCTCCGATGTTTTAATAGACATTCTAAACGTTTGATTTGCTGCCTTACTCTAAAAATAATGAACACAACAATGTAATGCATAACATATTTTGAATGATAATGTCATGTAGAATATTAATACAAAAAATATATTATTACTATACATTATTAATATCAATGAACAACTTTGGACATTTTGAATCTGTTCAATAAAATGGTTCACCATGTTTTCTCTTGATACTATAGCTGTTGTCTTCTCTTAGTTCGTAATCAGTAGAAAAATCATTATTCCATTTTGAGTCATACACATTTTTTACTGGTGTGTCATCGACAGGCTCAATATACTTTTCGTCTTTGGTATTATTTGATTTATTGACTGTTTGATCAATGGTAGTAACGTTTGCTGGTACTTTGATTTTTATCGATTTATCTTTATATTCCTTAGTGATATTTTCTGCAAATACCCTTTTTATTTTTCGGGCAACTTCACTGTCTATTATCACACTATGTTTAAACAGGTAACAGATCCGCCATGTAGACAAGAAATGGTTTATGATGTTAGTAGAAGAGTAGGCCTTTCTTTTCGTTTTTGCTTTCATTTGAATGCAAATACCCGAAAGCTGACGATATGGTTTAACACTGGGTAACATGTTACCACAAGCACTAGCAAGAAGAAGCCCTTCTTCATCAACTAATATTTTCATGTTGGCATTCTCTTTGAGTGCAATCATCTCCGGAGATCTCAATCTCGCATATCCACCATCATAAGATTTCCGATAGTGCTACCACTTGTAATTATTTTGTAGTTTAAATACGTCTCCTTGTCGGCATTCAATGCTAAAATAACTATATCATGTGAACAAACTTTCTTAAAATGCTTCATAGTCACTTTTTAGAAATATGAGTTGTGGTTGTTATTCGACTGTGTAAAAAATACTGATTTAATGCATCCAGTAAACTAGGTAGTGTCGATAACGGGACATAGAGTAGCATTGGGAAAGCCGCATCGTGTCTCTGAGGAGCATAGAGTACAATTGTTATGCCCATAAGCATATTTCATGTCATTTTAAGATACGTGAAAAAAAATTAAATAATTTCGAAGTCCAAAAAAAATTTAGTCCAATAAAGAAAAAGTGCTACTACAAACAATATTTTTCTAACAGTAAAAATTGCGACTAACATTTCTATATCATTCTCATTTAGAATTTGGAAAATATTAACTGAGATTTCTTATGTTTTAAGTATTTTACATATCATTCTATGAGATGTACAAAAAGTTGAAAAAATATATGTTAAAAAAATAATAAAAAAAAGTTTAAAAAAAACTCCAAAAACAAAACTATAAAAAAAGGGGGGCAAAAAGTCGGAGGGGAGGTGGCCCCCTTGGAGTTTGGGGATAGGGGACCTATGGGGGTTGAAGTCTCTGGTGGTTAGGGTCGTTGGTGCTTATGATCCTTGACGGTTCGTACTCACATACACCTTACTACTTGATTTGCAAGGATTTCTATGGATTGTTCTGAATTTCATTATTAAAATTCTTTTCTCCCCATTTACATCTCTCTTAATATCAATTTATCAACTTTAACGTATCAACTATAGCGTTAGACCCTATTTTAAATTGACAACACTGTTCAAACACCACTTGTGTATTATACAGAACACATCGGAGAGGTAAAGCTAGGTCAACTCACAATGTCATTCTACCATCGTTAGCCATATTCATAGATTGATGTTTTCCCAAATTTATAGCAAATTGTCTGAGTTAACAAGCCCTTCGGGTTTACCTTAACTGCTAGTCAGTTTAACCCTTTTTCAACACCTTCATATGATCCAATTCGCAAATGTTATCTAGCTCTGTTTTTCCCTATTATTCAAATAAGATCGTTCGTACAGTCCAATTCGCGAATCGCTTATCCCTTTTTGCAAACAGAGTTAGCTTTTAACAGCATATGTCAATCAAACAATTCTGAGTGTAGCATCCGATTTTATAATTAGCAGCGAGACATTCCTAAGAAACTACTCTCAAGTTAAGGCAATTCTCCAAAAAATGGGTGTTGCCTCAGAAACCACTTTTGAATACTTAATGTGACAATCAAAAGTTTTGGCTTAGAAACCTGTGTCTAAGCCAGTCTGTAAAGGCACTGTTGCTTTGTATGTCAGAATCAGAATGTGGAGCTTGATATTGTTCAAAATTTAAAATAAATAAGTTATGAGTTAACAGCCTCGAGGAATTACCCTAACTGATAATCACCAAATTGCAAATGCTATACCCTTTCTTTTGCAATTAGAGTTAGACTTAGCAGCGACAAATTCCTAAAAAACTAGTCTTGACTAAATGCAATTGTCCAATAATCAGTTTAACCCTTTTTGTTCTCCTTCATACGATCCAATTCGCAAATGCTATCTAGCTCTTGTTTTTTCCCTATTATTCAATTAATATCGTTCGTATAGTCCAATTTGCAAATGCTATACCCTTTTTTTGCAATTAGAGTTAGCTTTAGCAGAGAAACATTCCTAACAAACTAGTCTTGACTAAAGGCAATTGTCCAATAATCAGTTTCACCCATTTTTCTCCACCTTCATACGATCCAATTCGCAAATGCTATCTAGCTCTTGTTTTTTCCCTATTATTCAATTAATATCGTTCGTATAGTCCAATTTGCAAATGCTATACCCTTTTTTCTCTCCACCTTCATACGATCCAATTCACAAATGCTATCTAGCGACACATTCCTAACAAACTAGTCTTGACTAAAGGCAATTGTCCAAAAACTCAGAAACCAGTCTGATAGTACATACTTCAAAGAAAGGGAACCGTGGATAATGCATGGGTGATAGACAGCTTTTCCTACAAAATCATTCCTAAATACGCGATTTGACAATTTCTAGTTTTTGGTTAACAAAAACGAACAAAAAACGTTATGATGAAAGTGTCTCAAAAACCAGTCTGCTTGCGTTATACAATCTCAATTATAGTTTCCAGACCTGTTTGATCACTTTATAGGTATATAATATAAAATTTTTGGTCGCTTTTTGCAATGTACACGTCAAACTGCACTGTATATTCAAAAAAAAAATGTTATGATGAAAGTGCCTCAAAAACCAGTCTGCTTGCGTTGTATAATCTCAATTATACTCTCAAAACGTGTTTGTTCACTTTATAGGTATATAATATAAAAGGATTGGTCGCTTTTTGCAATGTAATCGTCAAACCACACTGTATATTTATTCCGCAGGTGTAAGTTTCCATGTAAGTTTCAAATCAGCTATAGATTACTACTCGCCCGTATGGACCCTTTTGAGAGAGATCACAGGGAAAATATCCGATTTCCGGATGTACTGAGACTAGCAAGCCTCGAAAATTCTAGCTCTAGATTAAATGTTCGTCCTAATATATTTAGTAACCAAGATCTTCTATCAAGAATCTTATCAATCGCATTAACTATAGCAATACGGAGGTTTTGAGAAAACTCTTTGGTAATAAGACGGAAGATATTACAAAGCAGCACTCAATATTATAGGTTTAGTCCAAAATTATTCTTGGGAATAAAGGGGGACTAGGGGGGGGGGGGTACTATAGGATTTGCAGCCTCACTGAGAGATAGAAAATTCGGGGATAAGAATAGATTTTTAGGGGCTTCAAGAGCACTCCCCCTCACGTATAAAAAGACCCACCTGTCTCCTTCAAAATAGCTTCCACACAGCTATATAATATTGTACGTATTTTCTGTCCAGCATCAAATGAATCAGCGTAGGTAAATGAAGGTTAGAATCCTTGTCTATGTTTATCACACATTTTGTATGGACTACGCAGGCGCGTAGCTACAGTATTTTTATGGGGGAGGGGTAGGAGGGTTTGCTAATGAAGTAGGTGCTATTCAAGCCAGGGGCGGATCCAGGATTTTTTAGGGGGGAGGCAAAATAAGTTGATCCGATAAACTTGCGTTAGGAGCAAGTTTAATTAACGCACATTAGCGTCAATTAAGTAAATTACACTACTTTAGACTGTGTTAGTGGGGCGCCCCCCTCGCCCCCCTGGTTCCGCCACTGACTCAAGCGGTAGTCAAGAAAAGTAACTATTTAACATAAATGCTACTTGGTGAATTTAAAAACACTACGTAACACATTATAAACAATAAAGACACATTAAACAATCATAAATATAAGTGCTGGTGCTTGGCTTGTACTAAAATTGGCAGCAATGAGCAGCTGCAAATGACAGTAGAATGGCGTAAAAAGGCTTTCAGGTGGGCAAAGGTGAATATCGTATAGACTTGCCTTTTTTTGGCCAGATTCGCACAATTGAAGAATCTCACAACTGAGCCAAGCTCTATTCTAATAGCCCCGGGTATCGCGCTATTCATTTACTCGCAATTTTGATTGGATTTTGACTCTGTAAGATTTAATTTGTTGTACTAAACTTTTATCAAACATGATTAATTGAAATATTACTTGTGGTTTTTTATTCAATTGATTTTTTTGTGGGTTCGCTGACTTATATCAATAAATAGCATGGATATCAGCAGGCCACACACTGCCTAAATGTGTGTGTGGGTGTGTGTGTGTGCGTGTGTGTCTGTGTGTAAGTGGGTTTCGTTCTGGGTGTGTGTGTCTGGGGGGCGCTGGGGGGCTGTGGGGGTGTGTGAGTGTGTGGGGGTGGTGGGGTGCGGGGGTGTGGGTGAGCGTGCGTGTGCGTGGGTGTGTGTGTGTGTGCGAGTGTGTGCGTGTGCATGTGTGTGTGTGTGTGTATATGTGTATATGTGTGTGTGTGTGTGTGTGTGTGTGTGTGTGTGTGTGTGTGTGTGTGTGTGTGTGTGTGTGTGTGTGTGTGTGTGTGTGTGTGTGTGTGTGTGTGTGTGTGTGTGTGTGTGTGTGTGTGTGTGTGTGTGTGTGTGTGTGTGTGTGTGTGTGTGTGTGTGTGTGTGTGTGTGTGTGTGTGTGTGTGTGTGTGTGTGTGTGTGTGTGTGTGTGTGTGTGTGTGTGTGTGTGTGTGTGTGTGTGTGTGTGTGTGTGTGTGTGTGTGTGTGTGTGTGTGTGTGTGTGTGTGTGTGTGTGTGTGTGTGTGTGTGTGTGTGTGTGTGTGTGTGTGTGTGTGTGTGTGTGTGTGTGTGTGTGTGTGTGTGTGTGTGTGTGTGTGTGTGTGTGTGTGTGTGTGTGTGTGTGTGTGTGTGTGTGTGTGTGTGTGTGTGTGTGTGTGTGTGTGTGTGTGTGTGTGTGTGTGTGTGTGTGTGTGTGTGTGTGTGTGTGTGTGTGTGTGTGTGTGTGTGTGTGTGTGTGTGTGTGTGTGTGTGTGTGTGTGTGTGTGTGTGTGTGTGTGTGTGTGTGTGTGTGTGTGTGTGTGTGTGTGTGTGTGTGTGTGTGTGTGTGTGTGTGTGTGTGTGTGTGTGTGTGTGTGTGTGTGTGTGTGTGTGTGTGTGTGTGTGTGTGTGTGTGTGTGTGTGTGTGTGTGTGTGTGTGTGTGTGTGTGTGTGTGTGTGTGTGTGTGTGTGTGTGTGTGTGTGTGTGTGTGTGTGTGTGTGTGTGTGTGTGTGTGTGTGTGTGTGTGTGTGTGTGTGTGTGTGTGTGTGTGTGTGTGTGTGTGTGTGTGTGTGTGTGTGTGTGTGTGTGTGTGTGTGTGTGTGTGTGTGTGTGTGTGTGTGTGTGTGTGTGTGTGTGTGTGTGTGTGTGTGTGTGTGTGTGTGTGTGTGTGTGTGTGTGTGTGTGTGTGTGTGTGTGTGTGTGTGTGTGTGTGTGTGTGTGTGTGTGTGTGTGTGTGTGTGTGTGTGTGTGTGTGTGTGTGTGTGTGTGTGTGTGTGTGTGTGTGTGTGTGTGTGTGTGTGTGTGTGTGTGTGTGTGTGTGTGTGTGTGTGTGTGTGTGTGTGTGTGTGTGTGTGTGTGTGTGTGTGTGTGTGTGTGTGTGTGTGTGTGTGTGTGTGTGTGTGTGTGTGTGTGTGTGTGTGTGTGTGTGTGTGTGTGTGTGTGTGTGTGTGTGTGTGTGTGTGTGTGTGTGTGTGTGTGTGTGTGTGTGTGTGTGTGTGTGTGTGTGTGTGTGTGTGTGTGTGTGTGTGTGTGTGTGTGTGTGTGTGTGTGTGTGTGTGTGTGTGTGTGTGTGTGTGTGTGTGTGTGTGTGTGTGTGTGTGTGTGTGTGTGTGTGTGTGTGTGTGTGTGTGTGTGTGTGTGTGTGTGTGTGTGTGTGTGTGTGTGTGTGTGTGTGTGTGTGTGTGTGTAAACATACAAAAATTTTCTGAAAGGTAGTAATTATTAGATTATCAGTAATTTTCAGACCCTTGGATTCAGGTCATTTTAGAGCGTTTTTACAACGAAGATTCAATAGAGCGTCTTTTAGAGATTATTGAACATTTCATCGGAATTCCCCCTGCGTTCAAAAAATACTTTTAGAAAGCAGAGCTTTTTACCTTCCGATTTGCATTAATGCTCCTTGATTATATTTCTTTTTCAATACCAGCACCAGCTCGTACCATTATTGAAAAATTAAGTTGCCTGGCAACATCTGCTTCGACCTATAACAATAATGATTTGAATCGAAAGTTTATATCTGATAGGAAGTTTGGCTCTCATTTTGCCCTAAGAAGGATAATTTAAGTTTCGTGTCGTAAATGTGTTTCATTCTGAATCTCTTTTTATTTGAAGATGATTTATTGTATAAATTTCAGTTTCCAGCTGAAAAAGTCGTTTACAAGCAATATAAAATACCAAGAAGTCAAGATGCCATTTATCATTTCCGCAAGAAAAAAACCGCTTCTATTGCCTTTTATAGAACTCAAAATACAACAGAATTGGATAAATCCAGCGGCAAGAGCTGAGTTTGGTGCAATTCTTAATATTGAAGGCTACCAGTTGACTTCTTCTTAGTTGCTGTTCCACCTTAACACGGTATTGACTATAACATCTAATCCTGTCTGATTTTTTAACTTAAAACTCTAATGGTTCCTTTCATATTATTCCTCCAGCTAGGTTTTTATGCACAATTTTCTTTTAACTAGATCTGAACCACTGGTGACATTTCTTGCCAAGTATTATCAAATTTCCCAAATTTATTTATCTGGTAAATTTGTATAAAGAGTAGTTAAATCATGTGAAGAAACATATTGATCTGATACATTATCTAGAGAATGCACAAGCTGTGCTTTTCAAACCATCCAGTACTGACTATACTTGCTGAATTTTGAACAGCCCAGTTACTATATTTCTATACTTAGAATTTCTCTACTTATACCGTATCACTGGAAAATCCATAGACGTGATCTGGTTTGGGAGCCATGATGCATCACAAATGCAGTGTCATGTTGCATCAACCTTGGTTCTGGTGGAGTCTTTTTCACTTGCCATTCCGAAATAGACGTCAGCTGTGAAAGTTTAATACTAGACAAAATATTTAATGGTGATTTTAGACTAATGGTCGAAGTCCCTGTATTCATTTAAGTTTATCACAAGTTTTAATTGCAAATAGCTACTACTGCGTTTATTTCTCGTTCACAACAATAGAATTCGACATTATTTGAAGTACTACAAATAAACAACAATTTTGCACAGGAATACCTGAAAAACTATCAAAAAATCTGTTACAAGTTATGTTCAGAGGAGTAATTACAAACTTTTTATTTATTTTACAAATATCTAAATAAAGTTGGGAGCACTTGCAAGGGTGCCGGCAGAAAATTTTCCAGGGGAGCCAGACACCAAACTAGTAGCAGTGGTTGGGTGAAACGGAATATAATTCAGGATATTTTTTCGTGGGAAAAACCTCTCAAATAAAAAGAGCATTGAAATTGCATGCAAAATGAAACAAAATACAGTAGATTTTAAACGACAAGGATTCCTAGCAAAGGGATCAATTTTTTATAATAAGCAATATATTTAATTATTATGCATTTAATTTTAAAAGAAAATCAACTTAAACCAAAATTACACAAAGATTTATTGCTTTGGTAGATTATAATAGATGTAGACTTGTCTTTATGTAAAATCCTACGCCTTAGAATAGTTTACAGAAGGAGTAGAGACACTCAAAAATCATCCTGCCTCCATAGATACCACGTTTTGATTTTATAACGGTCATGTAAAATGTACCATAGCAGGACAATATTCCCCCTCGAACATAAATCTCTTTTATATTCAGATATTAAAAAAAGAATAGGGAAAGAAAAACAAAATTTAAACTTAGCTATCCAGCTGTCAAATTGACCCTCTTTCTTTTTAGTGTCCTATTCAACTAAATAAAATGAACAGGTTAAAAAAAAAGTTCGTCACAAGAGAATGTTATCAAATAGTTTGTGATAAGAACTGGAAGTAAAAAGTGACTTGGCCAATATTCACTAAAACTAAAAATGGAATTCTCATGACAATGGCAACACCGGCAGTATTGGGGTTTTTATGCTGATTCTAAATATAGAAAATTATCTCAGTTTACTTTTGCGCACCCAAAACTAAAAATCTGAGAAAATTTGCCTGATTTTTGAAAGACGGGGAAAGACCCCCGAAAAAGCAAGCGATCTTATTGAAAATATTTTATTCGATATATCATATCAAAGGACCCTACCGTAGAGGTTTCAAGCTCCAATCTTCAAAATGTGGAATCTGTTTTTCTTTTTTTTTTTTTCAGACGAAACATCGCCAATGCATGTTTATTTGGGTTTTTTTTTTTTTTTAGGAGTGATTGTATCAAATCGAAGGTCCAAGATAGTTGGGAGGAAGCTCATTCAAACATAAATTCTAAGCTCTTTTTTTTAAGTGACCTTACAGATTGGGCAAGGGGAAAGTCTTGTTTTCTGCCATTTTAAGGCACCAAACTACGACTTTACCCCAAAGAGGACGACCTTGCAATCAATTTAAAATTCTGAGAAGCTAATTAATTTAAAAGTATCAAAGAATATATTTTAGGCTTCCCAGTTGCAAAAGAAAGTAATACCACACGCTGGCAGTACTGGATTCAACCAAGTTGATTCCCTTTATTTGTATTGAAATTAGGCTACGTTTGGTGATCTATAATTTTGCATCAGATATAATGAGGAGGGGATGAGTCATTGTTTAGGTGGGGTGTATTCCTAAAAACGTACATTTTAATGGAAAAACTGCTTACTCTTCATGAAGCTTCAGATAAATGTTGAAAGAGGTAGGGGGAGTAGGAATTAATTAAAATGTTTGTCTATGAGACAAAAATGTTACATTCCCATTTTACCAGGACAGAGGAGGAAAAGGCAAGGCAGGTCATCATCAACCCCGCCAGGAAACTTCTTTGGAGTGACATTTACTCATAGGAACTTAGTTTTTAGCAATTTTAAATGGTAATATTGTTTTTTCTATTTATATGAAGTACTTCAATGTATGATTAAAATATAGCTACAATGTAGTTTCCCACCAAGCCGAAGCTAATATTGTCTGGTATAGAGACTATGAAAACCGGCTACTGTCTCATGTTCGTAATACAAGATCTTGGGTGTGGTGAAAGTACCTTCGTTTTTAATGGGTAACATGAATCGTCTTAAAATAATTTGTCTTATAGACATTATATTATACGCATATTCTACCAAATTTTCTGAAAAGATTAAAATTTTTGTATCTTAAGATTAAATCTTAGAAGGCTTGCGTTAAAAGTTACTTATTTTTACTCGATTTTGAGAACCGAATCGTTTCGAGTTGAGCCTTTTTTAAAGTATGATTTTGTAAGCTAGGATTTTGTTTGACTTTGGTTTACTGCTCTGAGCAAATTTTGTACCCAATCCACGTCCTTGGAGGCAGGAAAACAATGGCTGCTTTTTTTATTTATGTCATTATCCTTATACAAAAATAAAAGCCACTTGTCAGTCACTGAAAGTAAAATTAACCTCCCTAATTGCTTTGCAATAATTTTCGACACAGAGCAAGAAAACTTTGAAACTTTATTTTAATTGCACAAGAAAAATAACCTAGCAGTTGTTTATTTGAATTTTAGCAACATTTATTTTTATTTCCAGTTGTCTTTGTGCTATCAACTTTTCATTCATCATTATTTAAAGAGGTAGGGAAAACCTGCTTACATAGGTTTGTGAATCTTAGTCAGAAAATTGTTGGCTAATGTTTTTTCTGATAAATTGGCTAGCGCAAAAAGCTGAACTTATTAGCTTGTGCATTGATAAATATGCTATCTTATTTAACAGTTGAGGCAAAATAAGTTTATTTTTACTTCATGCTGATTTAGAACATTTCTCGTCAATGATTAAACCTATTCAATGGAATTTTTAGTTCTCACAATTACTTAAAATCTATTTTGTAGCTGTCTTGTAGTTCGTAGTTGTGTTGCAGTCTCTATGCATTATGTCTTTGGCTTAATATTCTTGCTATTTCCTTGTAAAATCTACGCGACGTAATTTATTGAACGAATTAAACATAGTCATCGGAGGAGTAGAACACCTTACCTTGTCAATTCAAAACAGCTTAATGCCTTAAATATTATTTAGAAGGTACACTAGGAGTAAAGTATACTTCAAAGTTCACTAGCAGTAGCTTCGTCTATAGAATAAGAGTCGAAGTTTACTGTCAGACTAAGGTTTACTTCCTTTTCTCAAAGGAACACATTATTACAGTCCAGAAAACATCAATCCAGTTTTGTATGACCCACTGCCAGCTTACGGCTGGATGACAAATTCATGAACCTGATAAAATTGTTTTTGAATCATTCATGGTAATATTAACGGTAAATAGAGGGACATTTTCTATAGATATGGAAACTCTAAAAAAGCAAAAACAAAATTATAGAATATGCTCATTTTGATGATTCCAAGTATACAAAATCCATTAATACTAAAATAATCTGTTAAAAGATATTACCTTAAAAAATGTTACTACAAAAATTAGGGAATTTAATTGCTTTTTTTAAGAAAATTATAGAACACAAAACCTTGTCACGCAATAAAATAAATAATAGAAACACAAAATACTAAGGGAAAAGAGTTTTTCATATTTATATTTACAATTTCCTCTGCATTTACTCTCTTTAAACGAGCAACTGTGTATCTTTTTTTAAACGCCTCCACACATGTTTTTTTTTCCACATGTCGTATCCTTTTTAGTATCTCTGACGCATGCACAATTACAAGAGATGGCAAATGACACCAACCGCTAAAGAAAAAGGTACGCAACAAGAACCAGCGAACATCACATTGAATTACAAACGAAAATGTTTCACGACAAAATCTGGTTACAAGACAAAGTAAAATTAAAATGGAATAATGGAACGTGTTAATTTAGCGCGTGTGAGTCTGTGAAGGATAAACAGGAAGGAAGAATTGGTTATTAGTAACTATGACACGTACGAAATTACTCAAGATGACAAATGACCCTGTACAGCTAAAGAAAAAGGCATAGATCAAGAAACAGAAAAAATCACATTCAATTGTGAACGAAAATATGCCTTAAAACTAAAGAATAACACAATAATTAGGCTGTTACGTTATGAAGTTAGTTCAAAAATTATAAGGGAACACGGAACGTGTTATTATAGCTTCTGTAAATGATAAATAACAAGGATTAATTAAATTTACAACAGAATTCCTTAATACAACTGAAATTGCTGATTTTTCAACCTTTGACTAGAAAACTAAAGAATAAAACGATAATTATGCTAACACGCAATTTAGATATTTCAGAGGGCATAGGAATTGGAACATTCCTGGTGTTTGCTGAATGATACAACGGGAAAAGCTAGGGAAAAACTTTTTTGGTAGCCTATCTACGAGGTAATCCTAAATTACACATGATTTTGAATGAATCCGAGCAGTTAAAGCAAAAGACATGGGAACGTCTGAGGTAGTAATGAAAGAAAATCAAGCACAACGAGATCTGCGGCTAGATGACATGTGACAGCAAGCAACACAACGAATCCAAAATGAAAATAATGGACAAAGAAACCTGCTGTTAGGAGATAAGCGACAGGGATTATCACATCGAATCTTAAACGAAATCGAAATCTACGGTTAAAAGAGAAGCAAAAGAGAGATTCTCAACGAATCCCTGGAGAAAAGAACTCACTAGTAGTGCCACTCTGCTTTTAAACCGGCCCATAGAAAATTAACATGGAATTTTAAACCGGCCCATAGCAGATTCCCGTGGGATTTCTACTCCCCCATATGGGATTTCCATGGGGGTGTATAAGTGTCACACTTATAATTCCTAATTCCTCGCATAATCCCCTTATTCCTCGCAGTTGGGCAATGCGATCACCTGTTTCCGGCTGGCAAGATTCCCATGAGAGCCCATCGCGCTTTAAATAGGTCCCTAGGAAATTAATATGAGATTTCTGCAACATTCCCGGCAGAATTCCAAGGTGTTCACAATGAAAATGGAACGTTCTAGTTCACTTTTAGAGAGGCATACGAGATAGAAGAGCAATTAGCCCCCCCTCCCACATCCAAAAAGGAACAAATTCTATATTTCTTGTGGATAGGCGCATTAAACCTCAATACTAAGGTTCTTTGATATACTGTATATGATGCTGTAACTTTTGTCAAGACCCGTTACACCCTTTAAGAGTGTTTCCCCATTTTAAAAAATCAAGTTTCCTTTAACAGAATACAAAACTTAGATTACAGGCAATATTGTCGAAGGAATTTTCACTGATATAGTGAATAACGAAAGATTTTCTTGTGGATAGATGCGTTAAACCCCAACGCTAAGGTTCTTTGATATACTGCATATGATGCTGTAACTTTTATCAAGACCTGCTATACGCTTTGAGAGTGTTCCCCCATTTTGATGATGTATTAGATGCTCTAACTACTATCACGACCCCTTTCAGCCTTTGAAAGTGTTTCCCCCTTTCCAGAAATCAAATTTGCTACAATAGAATACAAAACTTTGATGTGCTATCTGTGATGCTGTAACTTTTATCAAGGTTCCTTACAGCCTCTGGGAGTGTTTCCCTCTTTTCAAAAATCAAATTTGCTTCAATAGAATACAAAACTATATAGAATACAATAGAAACAAAAATTGTCGAGGATTTTTCACTGATACTGTGAATAACCAAGATTTTCTAAGATCCCCCCCCCCCGACTCCTCACGAAATTGTGAAGTTGTTGGACAACTAGCACACATTCACCAATCTTGCCACGTTTCATTTTCCATTTTTACATATTTTCATCAAAAAAGAACAAATTCTACATTTCTTTTGGATAGGCGCGTGAAACCTCAACACTATGGTTCTTGGATGTGCTGTATTTGATGCTGTAGCTTTTATGAAGATTCCTTGCAGCCTCTGGGAGTGTTTCCTCCTTTTTCAAAAATCAAATTTGCTTCAATAGAATACAAAACTTAAACTACCGGCAAAATTGTCGAGGGTTTTCACTGATATAGTTAATAACCAAGATTTTCTAAAATTTTCACCGGACTCCTTACGAAATTATGAAGTTGTTTGACCACTAGCAAACATTCACCAATATTACCACATTGAATTTCCCATGTTTTACTTATTTTCATCGAAAAAGGAACAAATTCTACATTTTTTGTGGATAGGCGCGGGAAACCCCAACACTAAGGTTCTTTTATGTGCTGTTTTTGATGCTGTAACTTTTTCTCTGCTACAGAAAAAATTCAGAAGAGAACGTGAACTTTTTTTTCTTCTTTGAAAAATACCGAAATAAAGTGGAACTTTCTCTCTTCTTAGGAAAACTAAGAACTGAAGTTTAACTTTTTCTATCTTCTACCGAAAATTCGGAGTCGACGTTTAACATTTTCTCTCTTCTCTGTAAAAAAAATTCAGAATCGCTACATTTTCTTACTTACATAGAAAAATCCAGAAGAGAAGTTGAACTTTTTTCTTCTTGGAAAATTTCAGAGCGGAATTGGAACCTTTTTATCTTCGTTGGAGAATCACAGAACCGGAGTATATCCTTTTCTCTTCCTTTAAAAAATTCGCAACTGAAGTGTAACATTTTTCTCTTCTCCAGAAAAATTTAGAAGAAAACTTGAACTTTTCTTCTCATCTTTGAGAAAATTCAGAACTTAAGTGGAACTTTTTTCTTCTTTGGGGGAACTCAGAACTAATGTGTTACATGATTTTTCTCTTCGTTGGAAAATTCAGAATTGAAGTTTACCATTTTTTCTCTTCTCTGTAAGAAATTCAGAATCAAACCTTAACATTTTTTCACTCCCACTAAAAAATCCAGAAGAGAACTTCAACTTTTTTGTTTTGAAAAATTCAGAACAAAAGTGGAACTTTTTATATTCGTTCTTCACTTCTTTGAGAAAATTCAGAACTAAAAGGGATCTCTTTCTTTTTAGGAAAACTCAGAACCGAAGAATAATTTTTTCCCTTCTTCGAAAAAAAATTCAGAGTCGAAGTATAACCTTTTCCATTTTCTGCCGAAAATTCAGAAGTGAAGTGAGACTTCTTTCTCTTCACTGAGAAAATTTAGAATGAAAGTGAGACTTCTTTTCTTCTTCGAGAAAATTCAGAATTGATCTGGAACTATTTCTATTCTCTGGAAAATTTCGGAAACAAAGTGTAACATTTTCTCTTCCGCGAGAAAATTCAGAAGAGAACCTGAACTCTTTTCTCTTCATTGATAAAATTCCGAACTAAAGTGGTACATTCTCTCTTCTTGGGAAAACTCAGAACTGAGGTGTAACTTTTTCTATCTTCAGCCGAAAACTCAGAGTCGAAGTTAACATTGTTCTCTTCATTGAAAAAAATTCAGAATTGAAAATTAACATTTTCTCTTCTATGGAAATTAAGAAGAGTGCTTGAACTTTTCCTCAATTCTTTTAAGAAATTCAGAATTTAGCTGGAACTATTTCTTATCCCTGGTAAAATTTGGAATCAAAGTTTAAATTTTTTTCTCTTCCTTGAGGAAATTCAGAAGAGAACTTGAACTTTTTTTTCTCTTCGTTGAGAAAATTTTGAACTAAAGTGGAATTTTCTCTCTTCTTAAAAAAATTCAGAACTGAACTATAACTTTTTTCTATATTCTACCGAAAATTCGAATTTTAAAATTTTTACTATTCGTTGAAAAAAAAATCATAATTGAACATTAACATTTTTCTCTTCTATGGAAATTCAGAAGAGTACTTGAACTTTTCCTCACTTCTTTGAGAAAACTCAGAATTAAATTGGACCTTTTTTCTTCTTTGGGAGTACTCATAAATGATGTGTAGTAACTTTTTTTCTCTTCTTTAGAAAATTCAGAATTGAAGTTTAAAATTTTTTCGCTTCTCTGGAAGAAATTCAGAATCATACCTTAGCTTTTTTCTCTCCCGTGGAAAAATTTCTTCGAAGTTGAACTTTTTCCTTCTTTGAAAAATCAGAACAGAAGTGGATTAAGTAACTGAATTAAGTTAACTATATTTAAGTTAAATGAACTTAACTTAGGTTAATGTGACCGCTCTTGCTAAAATAAGTTAAATGAACCTAGCTTAAATCTAGTTAAGGCGTTCTAAGTTATGCCCTGAAGGCATGTATGGGTCTTATGAAAGGGATGCTCGTATAAACTACATAGAGGGCTCATTTGATTGTAAAATGAAAGTTCTAGTTCACTTTTTAGGATTCAATAGATTGAAGGGCAACTGCCCCCCCCACGCCCTTTTCCGCAAACACTTCCGCTACAAATTTTGAGAAAGCCATTTTTTTATAAATTGTTCAAAAATTAGAGAACAAAACTCTGGTGTCGATACAATAACCCATGGCCCGGGGGTTGGCGTTGTTAGTGTTGTCCTGGGGGCTTATGTGGTTCTCGTGAAAGGGATTCTCGTATAAGCTTCAGAGAGGGCTCTTTTGATTGGAAATTGAAAGTTCTAGTTCACTTTTTAAGAGTCAAATGATATCCAAGGGCAACTAGCCCCCCCCCCACACACCCTTTTTTCCTCAAACCCGTCAGATAAGATTTTGAGATAGCCTTTTTGTTAAAAATCGTTCAAAGGTCAGATAAGAAAAACTCCTGTGTCGATGCAACCCCTCCCCCCCCCCAGGGTCCAGGATCAGGCGTTGTAAGTAATGCTCTGGGGGCATATATGGTTCTTATGGAAGGGATACTCGTATAAACTTTCGAGAGGGCTCATTTGATTGGAAATTGAAAGTTCTCGTTCACTTTTTAAGAGTCAAAAGAGATCGGAGGGCAACTAGCCTCTCTCCGCCTCCGCGCCCTATTTTCCTCAAACCCATCCGATAAGAGTTTGAGAGAGAAATTTTTTCAAAATAATTCAAAGATCATATAACGAAAACTCCGGGGTCAACACAATCCTTCGGGGCCGGGGGTAGGCGTTGTAAGTTATAAGTAGAACCCTATCAGGAGGTACAGAACGAACACCGTGCTGCCATCTACAATTTAGTTTAATGCTGACGGGACATAATTTATTCAAGGATTATCGATCGAGTCTAATGGTGGTCAAGGTCAATCGATCTGTTGTTGTTGGGCCACGTGTAATGGCATGAGGAGTGATTTACATAATCGATGGGGGAAATTATTGATTCACGAAGGGGAGAATTAAGAAACACACATAGTTTCATTGTTGTTTGGTTAGCTTAACCTGAGAAATTGATTTACATAATCGATAGGGGACATTATTGATTCATGAAGGGGAGAATTAAGAAACATTAAGGCTTCTTTAATCTTAGGTCTGAGGGATAAACGTTCTTTAGGTCAGAGAGAAAAATTAATATTCTATTTTTAAATAGGGCTTCATTGATCTTTAGTGTCAGGAATTATAATTGACGAAGGGGAGAATTAAGA
>NC_142801.1:36472789-36524663 GCF_049724085.1 Artemia sp. Qi Xiang Cuo
TGTAAGTTTTTGCGCGTGTGTGTAAGTTTTTGTGTGCATGTAAGTTTTTATGTGCATGTAAGTTTTCGTGTGCATATGTAGGTTTTGTGTGTGTGTGTGTGTGTGTGTGTGTATGTGTGTGTGTGAGTTTTGTGTGTGTGTTATTGTTGGCGGGTGTGTGTTTGTAAGTTTTTGTGTGTGTGCGTTTGTTTTCGTGTGTGTGTGTGTGTGTAAGTTTTTGATGGTGTGTGTGTGGGTTTTTATTTTTGTGTGTTTGTAATAGTGTGAGTGAGTGTGTTAGTTTTTGTGTGTGTGTGTGTGTGTGTAAGTTTTTGTGTGTGTAAGTTTTTGTGTTTGTTTGTTTAAGTTTTTGAGTGTGTGTGTAAGTTTTGTGTGTGTGTGTGTGTGTGTGAGTTTTTGTGTGTGTAAGCTTTTGTGTGTGTAAGTTTTGACGTGTGTGTGTAAGTTTTAGTGTGTGTGTGTTTTAGTTTTTGTTTGAATGTTAGTTTGCGTGTGCTTGTGTTAGTTTTTTTGTTTGTTTGTGTGTGTGTTTGTGTGTATGTTTTTGTGTGTGTGTGTAAGTTGTTGCGTTTTTGTTTAAGTGGTCGTGTGTGTGTGTGTGTAAGTTTTTGTGTGTGTGTGTATGTTTGTGCGCATGTGTGTTAGTTTTTGTGTGTGTGTGTATTTTTTTTTTTGTCTTTTATATTTCGTTTTTATATCATTTTTTTGTGTGTTTTTGTAAGTTTGTGTTTGTGTGTGTATGTGTGTGTTTGTAAGTTTTTGTGTGTGTGTAAGTTTTGTGCGTGTGTGTGTGTAAGTTGTGTGTGTTTGTGTGTGTGTGTGTGTCTTAGTTTTTGTGTGTGTTAGTTCTTTCGTGTGTGTGTATTTTTTCGTGTGTGTGTGTTTTAGTTTTGTTTGTGTGTGTGTGTAAGTTTTTGTGCTGTGTTTGTGTGTGAGTTTTTGTTTTCTTGTGTTTGTTTTTGTGTATGTGTGTGTGTGTAAGTTTTTTTTTGTGTGTAAGTTTTTTAGTGTGTTTGTGTAAGTTTTTTTTTTTTTCATTTTTAATTTTTTTTGTGTGTGTGTGTGTGTGTGGTGTGTAAGTTTTTGTGTGTGTGTAAGTTTTGGCGTGTGTGTGTGAGAGTTATTTTGTGTGTGTGTGTGTGTAATTTTTTTGTGTGTGTGTGTTTGTAATATTTTTTGTGCATTTTATTTTTTTTGTTAATTTAATTTTTAGTGTGATTGTTTTAGTTTTTGTGTTTATGTGTGTGTTTGTATTTTAGTGTGTGTGTGTGTGTGTGTTTTTTTGTGAGTGTTTATGTTATTGTTCGTGTGTGTGTGTGTGTAATTGTTAGTGTGAATTTGTAATTTTTTGTGTGTGTGTATGTTTTTTAGTGTGTGTTTTAGTTTTATTGTGTTTATGTGTAATTTTTTTGAGTGTGTGTGTGTGTAAGTTTTTGTGAGTGTGTGTGTGAGTTTTTTTGTGTTCATGCGTAAGTTTTTTTTTGTGTGTGTGTGTGTGTGTTTGTTTTTGTGTGTGTGTTAGTTGTGGTGTGTGTGTGTTTGTTTTTGTGTGTTTGTGTGTGTTTTTTTTGTGTGTGTGTGTGTGTGTGTGTAAGTTTTTGTGTGCATGTAAGTTTTTGTGTGCATGTAAGTTTTAGTGTGCAGGTGTAAGTTTTTGTGGGCTTCCCAAATCATAATTTTCGGAAAGGACACACCTATGAAAGGCTAAGAAATCTAGCTTAGAAAGGTCAAAAATAGCAAATTAACCACCCCAAATCATAGGTTTCAGTCAACACACACCTACGAGATGGCTATGAAATCCTGCTCAGAAAAGTCAAAAATATCAACCCACACCCCCAAATCATAGGTTTCAGACATCACACACCTACGAAAGACTAAGAAATCCGGTTATGAAAAGTCAGAAATAGCCAATTACATATCCCAAATCATAGGTTTCAGACAACACTCACCTATGAACAGCTAAGAAACCTAGCTCAGAAAAGTCAAAAATAGCAAACTAGTCATCCCAAACTATATGTTTCAGACAACAAACACCAATGAAAGGCTATGAAATCCATCTCAGAAAGGTCAAAAGTAGCAATCCACCCACCCCAAATCATAGGTTTCAGACACCACACACCTACGAAAGACTAAGAAATCCGGTTATGAAAAGTCGTAAATAGCAAATTACACATCCCAAACTAATGGTTTCAGACAACATTCACCTACGAAATACTAGAAAACCTTAGCTCATAAAAGCCTGAAATAGAAAACTACACATCCCAAATCATAATGTTCTGACAACACATACCTATGAAAGGCTAAGAAACCTAGCTCAGAAAAGTCGAAAATAGCAAAATACACATCCCAAATCATAGGTTTCAGACACTACACACCTCTGAAAGACTAAGAAATCCAACTCAGAAGAGCCCTAAATAGTAATTTACATATCCCAAATCATAAGTTTCAGACAACATTCACCTACGAAATACTAAGAAACCTTAGCTCAGAAAAGTCTGAGATAGCCAACTACTCATCCCATACTCGAAGTATCAGACAACAAACACCTATGAGTGACTAAGAATCCTAGCTCTGAAAAGTCCAAAAGCAAACTACACCTCCCAAATCATAATTTTCTGAAAGCACACACATATGATAGGCTAAGAAATCTAGCTCAGAAAAGTCGAAAATAGCAAATTAACCATCCCAAATCATAGGTTTCAGTCAACACACCTACGAATGGCATATAAATCCAGCTCAGAAAAGTAAAAAAAATAGCAACCCATACATCCCAGATCATAGGTTTCAGACACCACACACCTACGAAAGACTAAGAAATCCGGTTATGAAAAGTCAGAAATAGCAAATTACATATCCCAAATCATAGGTTTCAGAAAACACTCACTTATGAACGGCTAAGAAACCTAGCTCAGAAAAGTCAAAAATCGCAAACTAGTCATCCCAAACTATATGTTTCAGAAAACAAACACAGCTGTATGTATAAGAAATCTAGCTCAGAAAAGTCAAAGGTAGCAATACTTCCCCCCCATATCCTAGGTTTCATAGAATATATGTATATGACAGACTAAGAAATCAAGTTCAGACAGGGCAAATATAGTACACTACAAATGCCAAATCAGCGGTTTCAGTCAACACAAACCAACGAAAGACTAAGAGACCTAGCTCAGAAAAGTCAAAAATAGCAAACTATTCATTCCAAACTATTGCTTTCAGACAACATTCACCTACGAGATACTAGAAAACCTTAGCTCAGAAAAGCCTGAAATAGCAAACTATACATTCCAAATCATTATTTTCTGACAACGCATACCTATGAAAGTCTAAGAAATACATCTCAGAAAAGTCTAAAATATCAAAATAAACATCACAAATCATAGGTTTCAGACAACACTCACCTATGAAAGACTAAGAAATCCAACTCAGAAAAGTCAAAAAAAACAAACTACATATCCCAAATCATAAGTTTCACTCAACACACATCAACGAAAGGCTAAGAAACCTAGCTCATAAAAGCCTGAAATAGCAAACTACTCATCCCAAACTATTGGTTTCAGACAACATTCACCTAGGAAATACTAGGAAACCTTAGCTCAGAAAAGCCTGAAGTAGCAAACTACACATCCCTAATCATAGGTTTCAGACAACACACATCAACGAAAGACGGGTGCTCGGGGAGAGCCTTTGAGGGTCTGTGGGTCTCTTGAGGGTCGGTGGTCCTTTGGGTGCTCGGGGAGACCTTTGGGGACGGGGGGAGGGGCTTGGGGGTGCGGGGAGGGCATGGGGGGGTCTGGGTGGGCCTTTGGGGCGGGGGGTGGCCATTGGGGGGCCTGGGGGACTTTTGGGGATCAGTGGAGGTCCTTAGGGACCCCGTTGGTCTTTTGGATGCTCGATGTGCCTGTGGGGGGCCCGGGGATGGCATTTGGGGGTCTGGGTGGGCCTTTGGGGTGCCGGTGGCTCTTTGGGAGCTTGGGGGGCCTTTGAGTGTCCGGGGGGACAGTTGGGAGCCTGGGGGACATTTGGGGCCTGGGGATGGCCTTTGGGGGTCTGGGTGGGCCTTTGGGGGACCGGTGGAGGGCCTTTGGGAGTTTGGGGGGCTTTGAGGACCGGGGGCTTCCTTCGGGGTTGGGGTAGGAGGATTGGAACCCTTTGGGGTTGGGTTAGAGGACCTCACAACACTGTTCAAATGAAACTTGTGTATTATAACGACCACACTCACATTCTCTTCTAAAATCTCTTCAAAAATCTTCTTTTAAAATGTCTCTATCTGTTTCGCCGAAATAGTTCCATAACCTGTCTAAAACGGTTTCGCCCAAATAATCCCTAAACGTAAATTCAGCGTGTTCCTTTGTTATTGGCATCTCTGCGCTAACGCATTTCAAATTAATATGAAACCTTTTCGCGCGCTAAAACAATTCATCGCTAAGATGTTTCTTGCCTAATTGTTTCCATGGCCTTTGGTTATTAATATCCTTTGGAGTTCGACCAAAAGAACTGTTCCCGAGGCAAAGACATTAATGATTTGGATCTATTCCTGGAGAAATGTTTCTAGGCGAAAATTTTAAAGTCTGACAGATGATGTCATTGATTGATTGATCTGTCAAGAAAGGGGAAATTAATTTGTTGTTTCTAAGGGTAATTATTGATTCACGATAGGTGAATTGAGGTCGACAGCACAGGTGTCCTGACTCGTGACTACACCACGTGGTTTATGGTTTTCTCAGTGAGAAAGTTCCTGTTTTTTCAAATTCTCACTTACAAAAACCATAAATCATACAAATCCATCCATGAAAACAACAATAAATTTTACAAAATTCATTGTTTTTCAAGTGGTAAAATTCCTGTTTTTTCATTCTCACTGAGAAAACCATAAACCACGTGGTGATCGTCGCGCTGGTACCCCCTCCTCTACTGTTTTCGCAACAGAATGGCTCATATTTAAAACACTTACCCTTAGCTAGTTGAAAATGTGTATGAATTCTTCATTTTTAGCCGTTTTGCAGAGGTAATAAAGGAATATTTTGTATTTTTTCTAACTTTTGTGTGTTTTCGCGACAGAATGGTTCATATTTAAAACACTTACCCTTAGCTTGTTGGAGTTATGTATGCATTTTTCATTTTTCCTTCTGTGAAAAGGGGCAAATTATTTCAATACTAACTTTTTTTCTCTTCTTTTTAAGGCCAATTATGAAGAATGTCTGTCGCCGTCGCCCACTAAGAAAGCGATGGTCTATAATGCGCCCCCTGCGAAGGCAACAGTTGTGCAGTATGGTCGCTGGCCGAAGCCCCCCAAATACACTGGCCAATCCAACCTTCATATCGACTATTCAAGACCGACCCTGCCTGTACAAGCCGCAGTCCAATTTGTACAAGAATGTAACGCCACCGGTCCCTCCAACCTCCAACATGCACTACCTGGTCCTTCAGGCACCCAAGCCCAGACGGATTATGCAAATGTAAGCATTTTTTCCTACCCATCTATTTCTTCAAATGTTTTTTAGTCTTTTCTTTTTCACTATTTTTCAACACTGTAAAATTTTTTCTCAGAGATATTAAAAAAAAGTAAGTTTGAATAATTATTCGTTATTATTTCATTATAGCTTTGTGTTAGACTGGTAGCTCTTTACTTTTGCTCTTACAGTGTTCCTCGGGTATGAAATTCAAAATAAGAGGAGATTATGCTCCCTTGATTCTAATTTATATCCTTTATTTATGGGGGTCAGGGCTTGGTATGAAAAAGGAATTTTCAGTGAAAGACTCATAAATATAGATCTTAATATGTTTTTTTTAGTGTTTTTTTCCAACGACAATAAGCGAAATACGACTAAAATACATTCCCTTCGTTCTAATTCGTATCCATTAATTATTAAAAAACTTGAAACAGTGATTTTACGATAAGCATTCAGCTGCAATTTACACCATAAGGACAAGATACTTGTCAAAATCTTGCAATTTAAAAATGTGAAATTTATATTTCAATGAAATAATAGCCTTTTTAATAATTCAAAATCAATAAACCGTGGGATGTGGTTTTCTTTAGTATTTTCTGTGAAGGATCAAAATATGATGAGCGACAGAAAACATTTTGAAACTATACAAAACTTTAAATATTATAAATTGTCAAATGTTGTCAGAATGTAATTTTTTCATGAAATTTAAACCTCTTAGATTAACTTATGTATTGAACCTTTGTTAGATATATTGGTTATAAAATAAACTAGTTTAGAAATACATAAAATTTACTTTTGAACATTTATTCGGTATTATTTCATGATATCTTTCTTATTGTTTGTTAATGATTATATTAATATGAGTGACATAAAACATTTATAAAATATACGCAGCTTTAAAATTTTGTATCGCGCAATATGTTGCATAAATGTAATTTTTTCCTGACCTTGAACGACATGAGGTCAGTTCTGGCACTAAATATGGGTTATATCTATTGACTCAAATTTAAAACAGCCCCGATTAAAAGAACATATAATATTTAACAAGTATTCGCTGTTATTTTATAATATCTTTGGTTTAGTCTGGTAGCTCTTTACTTTTACTCGAAAAGTGTCCTCTTGTGTAAAAAAGTTTTTTATCACTCTAATAAGTTTATCTCTGAACATAAGTTTACGTTTGAACAATTATTTGCTATTATTTCATCATATCATTGATTTAGTAGTTCTCTACATTTAGATGAAAAGTGTACTCTTATGGGAAAGAGTTTTTGTCACTTTAACTAGTATGGCATTGGACATAAGTTTACGTTTGAAGACTTATTTAACTTTATTTCTGCTCATCTTTGATTTAATGTAGTAGCTCTTTACTTTTCTTTGAAAAACTTATTTTGTGGAAAGTTTATATATATATATATATATATATATATATATATATATATATATATATATATATATATATATATATATATGTGTGTGTGTGAGTTTTCGTGTGTTTGTGTGTGTAAGTTTTGTGTGTGTGTCTGTGTGTGTGTAAGTTTTTGTGTGCATGTAAGTTTTTGTGTGCATGTAAGTTTTCGTGTGCATGTGTAAGTTTTTGTGTGCATGTAAGTTTTTGTGTGCATGTGTAAGTTTTTGTGTGTGTGTGTGTGTGTGTGTGTGTAAGTTTGTGTGTGCGTTAGTTTTTGCGTGTGTGTGTTAGTTTTAGTTTGTGTGTGTGTTAGTTTTGTTTGTGTGTGTGTGTGTGTGTATGTTTTTGTGAGTGTGTGTGTGAGTTTTTTTTTGTTTTCTTGTGTAAGTTTTTGTGTGTGTGTTTGTGTGTGATTGTAAGTTTTTGTGTGTGTGTATGTTTGGGTGTGTGTGTTTGTTTGGTCGTATTTTTGCTGTGAATTTGTTTGAGTGTTGTTTTTTGTTAGTGTGGTTTCGGTTTTTGTTTTTTTTTGTTGGTGTGCATTTTTAAGTTTTTGTGTGTGTGTGTGTGTGTGTGTGTGTGTAAGTTTTTGTGTGTGTGTATGTTTTGTCGTGTTTTTGTTAGTTTTCATGTGTTTGTGTGTGTAAGTTTTGTGTGTGTGTGTGTGTGTAATTTTTTGTGTGTGTGTAAGTTTTTGTGTGTGTGTGTGAGTGTTCTTGTGTGTGTGTGTGTAAGTTTTGTTTGTGTGTTTGTGTGTAAGTTTTTGTGTACATGTAAGTTTTTGTGTGCATGTAAGTTTTCGTGTGCTTGTGTTAGTTTTTATGTGTGTTTGTGTGTGTATGTGTAAGTTTTTTTTTGTGTGTGTGTAATTTTTTGAGTGTGTGTGTGTAATTTTTGACGTGTGTGTAAGTTTTAGTTCGTATGTGTGTGTCAGTTTGTGTGTGTGTGTAAGTTTTTTTGTGTGTGTATGTTTTTGTGAGTGTGTGTAATTTTTTGTGTGTGTGTAAGTTTTTGTGTGCATGTAAGTTTTTGTGTGCATGTAAGTTTTTGCGTGTGTAAGTTTTTTGTGTGTGTGTGTGTGTAAGTTTTTTTGTGAATGTATGTTTTCGTGTGAATGTGTAAGTTTTTTTGTGTGTGTGTGTGTGTATGTGTGTAAGTTTTTGTGTGTGTGTGTAAGTTTTGGAGTGTGTGTGTAAGTTTTCGTGTGTGTTTGTGTGTTATTGTTTTTGTGTGTGTGTGTGTTAGTGTTAGTGCGTGTGTTTTATATTTTGTGTGTGTTTTATTGTTTTTGTGTGTGAGTAAGTTTTTTCGTGTGTGTGTGAGTTTTCGTGTTTGTGTGTGTGTTTGTTTTTGTGTTAGTTTTGTGTGTGTGTGTGTTTAATTTTTTGTGTGGATGTTTTTTTTTTTGTTAATTTAAGTTTTCGTGTGAATGTGTCAGTTTTTGTGTGTGTGTGTGTAAGTTTTTGTGTGTGTGTAAGATTTTGGAGTGTGTGTGTAAGCTTTCATGTGTTTTTTATTGTAAGTTTTTGTGTGTGTGTGTAATAGTTTTAGTGTTTGTGTATTTTTTTTTGTGTCTGTTAGTTTTTGTGTGTATGTCTGGGGCCGGGGAGCGGCCCTTGGGGCCCCAGGGAGGGCGTGGGTGGTTCGGGGGGGGCAGTGGGGGCCCGGGGGACCATTTGTTGACCGGTGGAGGGCCTTTGGCACCCCGTTGGTCCTTTAGGAGCTCGATGGGTCTTTGGGGAGCCTGGGGATGGCCTTGGGGGGTCTGGGTGGGCCTTTGGGGGCGCCGGTGGCCCTTTGGGAGCCCGGGGGGCCTTTGAGGACCGGGGGCTTCCTTCGGGGTTGGGGTAGGAGGATTGGAACCCTTTGGGGTTGGGTTTGAGAACCTCACAACACTGTTCAAATGAAACTTGTGTATTATAACGACCACAGAGTTTCACCATTAAATTCTCTTCTAAAATCTCTTCAAAAATCATCTTTTAAAATGTCTCTAACTGTTTCGCCGAAATAGTTCCATAACCTGTCTAAAACAGTTTCGCCCAAATAATCCCTAAACGTAATTCAGCGTGTTCCTTGTGTTTTTGGCATCTCTGCGCTAATGCATTTCAAATTAATAAGAAACCTGATTCCCGCGCTAAAACAATTCATCGCTCAGATGTTTCTGGGGGAATTGTTTCCATGGTCTTTGGTTATTAATATCCTTTGGAGTTCGACCAAAAGATTTGTTTCCGAGGCAATGACATTAATGACTTGGATCTATTCCTTGAGAATCGTTTCTAGGCGAAAATTTTTAAAGTCTGACAGATGATGTCATTGGTTGATTGATCTGTCAAGAAAGGGGAATTAATTTGTTGTTTCTAAGGGGAATTATTGATTCACGATAGGTGAATTGAGGTCGACAGCACAGGTGTTCCAAGGTCGATGTTGTTGTTGTTGTAAGTGCACGCTCTCAGTGAATGTCAAGGTCGTTGTTGTTGTTGTTGACTTGGAAATTTAGGTCAATTACCGATTACGCAATCAAGTTCTCGGAAATTCACTTCCCCCTCGAGTCCTAGATCAATAACATTGTTTCCGTTAGAATTCAATGCGCATGTGCAACCTTCGTTCCGGAGTTATTACACATAGAAACAACAAATAAATCGACCTTGGAAAAAGAGGTCATTGACCGATTACGCAATCATTCTCCCTAATGACTCTATGCCCATATATGGAGTTCGTTCAGTAGTTATAGGGTCACTTCTACTCCCCCCATTGCACTTCCTGACTGAAGGGCCATGAAACGAAGATCAGCACTGCCGGTAGGGACTGTAAAGTCCAATGCCGTATTCTTTACTTTTTCTTTACCTTTTTAAGAGGGAGGGTAGAGTATTTGGATTGCGTGAAGTTTGAAAACAATTCTCACTCCGTGATATGCAGAATAATTGTAGCTAACACCTTTTCCATCCAAACCCGCTGCACTTTTATCCCCCCTACTAATATGCATTATTATATAAATATATAATTCAATGATATAAGTCAAATGCATTCTGTCGCCCGCCACTTGTCTTTGCGGCTATGATGCCGGTTTTCTCAGATTTTACATTCAGATCAAAATTCTTGAGTGTGTTCTGAATAAATAACGAGTACGTTCTTTTTCTATATTAAATAAAAAAAAACAAGTGTTTTTAACTGAAAGTAAGGACCGACATTAAAACTTAAAACGAGCAGAAATTATTCCGTATATTAAAGGGGCTGTCCCCTCCTCAATGCCTCGCTCTTTACGCTAAAGTTTTACTCTGTCTTACAACTTTAATTGAGGAGGGGACAGCCCCTTTCATATACAGAATAATTTCTGTTCGTTTTAAGTTTTAATGTCGCTCCTTACTTTTAGTTAAAAAAAACTTGTTTTTTAGTTAATTTCTGATCGTTTTTTAGTTAATGCAGCTTTTATTTTGGCTCACCGTCATTGAATACGTAAAACAAAATTTGCAGGTTAATTTTACGTTTCTTGTGCTAAATGGCTTTCCAATAAACCAAAACCAATACTATATATATATGTAAACAATGGGCAAATTTCATAAATTACAGCCCTTCCCCTGGGAACTGTGGGGGATTAAGTCATCTTAAAAGACATATTTATTAGATCTTCGACTATGCTGAACAAAATAGCTATTTCAAAATTTTAATTGAGTGACTTCGGGGAAAAAAATGAGCGTGGGAGGGGGCCAAGTTGCACTCCAATTTTTTTGGTCACTCAGAAAGGGCATTAGAAGTTTTAATTTCCGTTCAAATGAGCCATCTTACAATATTCTAGGACAACTGGATCAATACGATCACCCCTGGAAAAAAAAAAAAAAATAAACACGCATCCGTGATCTTTCTTCTGACAAAATAAAAAATTCCACATTTTTGCAGATAGGAGCTTAAAACTTCTATAGTAGGGTTCTCTGATACGCTGAATCTGATTGTGTGATTTTCATTACAGTTCTGTGACCTTTAGGGGGTGTTTGTCCTTTTTTCGAAAATTAGGCAAATTTTCTCAGGCACGTAACTTTTAATAGGTAAGACTAAACTTGATAAAACATATATATCTGAAATCAGCATAAAAATTTGATTGTTCTGATGTATCTATATGTATTTAGGCCTACGTGTAAAATCACGATAATGAATAAAATTTCACTTGTTTTTTGACAAGAGGTCTTTTCTTTGTTTTTTTATTTGTTTTGTCATTAATTAGTATGAAGTATTTGCACATATAAATAAATAGTGTTAGTGATGGTGAATTACGTATTATTGATGGTTCAATGTGACGCAGGGGGTTGGATGTATTTTTGCAATCAGACAGTGAATAGGTTTCTTATCCATTGTTTATTGGACTTTATTTATGAACAATTTGGTTGATTTTTGGTGTTGTCAATTAAGGGGCAAATGAATCTTCTGGAATTTTATAAGTTTAGCTTTTCATTTATTATTTAATAATAATTAATAATGAACATGGTGGTTAGGTTTGGTTAGGTAAAAAAAACTTGTTTTTTTTAGTTAATTTCTGAACGTTTTTGAATTAATGCAGCTTTGATTTTGGCTCATCGTATATGAATAATTAAAACGAAATTTGCATATTAATTTTCCTTTTTTTGGCTAAATGGCTTTCTCGAAATTTTGTTCAGACGTAACTTACGAATTAACTTACGTAACGAATTTCTATATTCGTATGTTTTTATTACGTATATTAGGGAGTTCGCTCCCTAGTCAATACCTCGCCCTTTACACCAAAGTTCGAGTTGCGTTCGAATCACAAACCACTAAATCACAAAAGCCGGTTAATTAGAATAGATAGCTCTTTTGAAAGTACTAAAAAAAACTTTAGCGTAAAGACCGAGGTATTGACTAGGGGGCGAACCCTCTCATATACGTAATAATTTCTGTTCGTTTTTTAATGTTGCTCCTTATTTTCAGTTGAAAAAAAACTTGTTTTTTTATTTAATTTCTGATCGTTTTTTTAATAATGCTGGGAAATCTGGCGCCCCCTTCATGGAAATGTTCCTTCCCCCAAGGAAATATCTCCATGGAAAGATCCTCCCCCGTAACCCTTACTCCGACCCCGACCCCCCACTACAAAAAGATTTTTTTATTTAATTTCTGAACGTTTTTGAATTAATGCAACTTTGGTTTTGGCTCACCATACATGAATAATTAAAACGAAATTTGCATATTAATTTTACTTTTTTTGATAAATGGCTTTCTCGAAATTTTGTTCTGACGTAACTTACGAATTAACTTACGTAACGAACTTCTATATTCGTATGTTTTATTACTTATGTTAGGGAGTTTTCCCCCTAGTCGATACCTTGCTCTTTACGCTAAGTCCGAATTTTGTTTGAATCACAAACACCTGAAACGCAAAGGCCGGTTAATTAGAAAAGATAGCTCTTTTGAAAGTACAAAAAAAAACTTTAGCGAAAAGAGCGAGGTATTGACTAGGGGGCGAACCCCCTCATATACGTAATACTTTCGGTTTGTTTTAAGTTTTAATGTTACTCCTTACTTTCAGTTGAAAAAACTAGTTTTTTTTTAGTTAATTTCGGATCGGTTTTTAAATAATGCTGGGAAATCCGGCGCTCCCTTCATAGAAATGTTCCTCCCCCCAAGGAAACATCCTCCATAAAGGATCCTCCCCCAAAACCCCCTCCTCTGGCCCCCCCCCCCATCAGAAAAAAGTCCCTCCTGAAACGTCTTTATACTTCCCATTAGCCAATACTATATGTAAACGATGGGCAAAGTTTATAAGTTCCAGCCCTTCCCCGGGAGCTGTGGGGGATTCAGTCATCCTCAAAGACAAATTTATTAGATTTTTGACTATGCTGAACAAAATGGCTATCTCAAAATTTTGATTGGGTGACTTTGGGAAAAAGATGAGCGTGGAGGGGGCCAAGTTGCCCTCCAATTTTTTTGGTCACTTAAAAAGGGCACTAGAACTTTTAATTTCCATTAAAATAAGCCCTCTTACGATATTCTAGGACAACTGGATCGATACGATCACCCCTGGGGAAATAAAAAAACAAACAAACAAAAAAAACAAATAAACACACATCCGTGATGTTTTTTCTGACAAAAAATACAAAATTCCACATTTTTGCAGATAGGAGCTTGAAACTTCCGCAGTAAGGTTTTCTGATACGCTGAATCCGATGGTGTGATTTTCATTAAAGTTCTATGACTTTTTGGGGGTGTCTCCCCCTTTTTTTGAAAATAAGATAAATTTTCTCAGGCGCGGAACTTTTGATGGGTAAAACTAAACTTAATAAACCCTTAATAATATTTATCTATGGGTATCAAAATTCCGGTTTTTAGAGTTTCGGTTACTATTGAGCCGGGTCGCTCCTTACTTACTGTTCGTTACAACGAACTGTTTGATTTTTGATTATTTGCAAGACATTTCGTACAAAATAGTACTTTTTGGTGTTACCTCCTACGAGACGAACTTAAAATCAGTCATTTACAATCAGTGAATTATAAACATTTTCCATAGTAACCAATATTTAATTTTTCTATCTATAATTGTATAGATCCCTTTTCGTGTTTCATTAACAAAATTTTGCCCAAATCTATTTTATTTGCAACTTGTAATGTAAATTATGGAATATTTAAATAATTTTACTGTGTGGAAAAAAAACGCCAAAAGCCGATCTGAATTCTGAGCTAAAGTCCTATATTTATTTTACGAATGCAAGCAATGAAGAATTTCATCAGACCAGGCATTGCTTGGTGTCTTCTCCAAAAATGGTCGTTGGGTCATCGAGGAGACACTAAGTTATTGGGGTATATTTGTTTCATAAGGTTCTAGAAAAATACAAATCTAAGTATTATTTCACCTTCCTTCAGAGAAGTCATGGATAAAGAAGACAGTCTCAAAATATGGCAAGTTAGTAACAATAGTTGAGTCTGTCTAACAATGGCTTGAACAGCACAATGCAATTAAAGGGTGGCTCGTGTTAAAATGGTGACTCCAAATATATAATGTAGTAAGCTCTAAGTTACCCAACAAAAGTTACGAGCCTGAGAATATTTGCTCTATCAAAGAAAAAAGAGGGAAACAACCAGAAAAGGGGTTATTGATTTCGGCATAGAACGAAAATTACGGCATAGAATTCAGTATATCAGAGAACAGAGGTTCTGTTGCAAAGGTTTCAAGTCCACATCTATAAAAATGTGAAACTTCGTATTTATTCGGAGAAGGATGATAACCGATTTTTGTATATGTCTGTCGGTTTGTTGTTTCTTTTTCCTCGGGGGTGATCATATCGAACTAGTGGTCCTAAAATATCAGAAGAAGGGGGTTTAGAAAATCATTTGAAAGTTCTATTGATCTTTAAAAGTTGAAGGTTCTATTGATCTTTAAAAGTAGCAACAAGTTTGTGCCACAACAAAGTGACGTTTTCACCCATTTGTGGCACAAGACAATAATTTTGGCCCAAATGTGCCAGGAAGTAATCTAGTCAATATTCTGAGATAGCTAGTTGCTTTGAAATGATGGAGTAGCTATTTACTGAGCATTTCCGTTTAGGACACAGTAGTGTCCCACATTAAAGCTTATGTTTCTGAAGATGCACCAAGTCCATACAAATTAACACTGAATATAGACATTGATTTTAAAGCTTCATTTAACAAAGTTTATTAATTTCAGGTCTAATAAAACTATGTACAGTGGTGTATAATTGCGCATTAGCCATTATAGAGCAGGGCTGATTTATTTGCAGATGTCGGAGAGTTCGTTCAAAAAAGTGCTTCTATGCCAAAATTTCCAAACTCTTCATGACTTGAAGAGGGAGGGGGGGTCAGAAATAACTCTTTAATCGTATTGATTCCCTAGAATGTTTTTGGACTACGCCTTTATAATTGGTGCCGGTGTTGATAGCATCTTTATTATTGCAGAGGATTTTTGATGTACCACGAAAGATTATATTTACGCACCTACTGGTACAAGAGGAGAGATATGGGGGGAGGACTCAAGAGTGCCACTATGAAATTTCTCAAGGTCGGGTGAGGGGGGCATATACCATCGATGTTTTTCGCCAATATACAATGTTGGTATATCTAATTTTCTTGTTTATGTGCAATGTGTAATGGCCTCTTTGTTTCCCAAGGTCATTGCTCAACTACAGGCGTCTATGGAAACGTTCATATGAACAAATATTTGTTTAAGGAGTGCGCCTTGAAAACCTTTCGAAATAGTGAATCTATACTGGATTTTTGACATTTCAGACCCCCCTCACCCCTCCTAAAAAATATTTTGCGAGAAAAAATTTATGAATGTTTTATTAGTGCACTTTATTTGGGCTTGGCTTGGGTTTAATGTGACCTTTATATTTGAAAACTGTCTGTCACAAGCCCAGGTAGGCCAAATTTGCACACACAAACACAAACACACACACACACACACACACACACAAACACACAGACACAGAAGCACACACAAACACACAAAAACAAACACACACACACACAAACACACACAGACACACACACAAACACACACACACACACACACACACACACACACACACACACACACACACACACACACACACACACACACACACACACACACACACACACACACACACACACACACACACACACACACACACACACACACACACACACACACACACACACACACACACACACACACACACACACACACACACACACACACACACACACACACACACACACACACACACACACACACACACACACACACACACACACACACACACACACACACACACACACACACACACACACACACACACACACACACACATATATATATATATATATATATATATATATATATATATATATATATATATATATATATATATATATATATATATATATATATATATATATATATATATATATATATATATATATATATATATATATATATATATATATGAGGTATATGAGGGGAGGTCGCCCCCTAGTCAATACCTCGCTCTTTACGCTAAAGATTGAATTTTGTTTGAATCACAAACCTCTGAATCACAAAGGCCGTTTAATTAGAATAGATAGCTCTTTTAAAAGTACTAAAAAAAATTTATTATAAAGAGTGAGGTATCGACTAGGGGGCGAATCCCCTCATATACGTAACAATTTCTGTCCCTTTCAAGTTTTAATGTTGCTCCTTACTTTCAGTTGACAAAACTTGTCAACTGAAAGTAATATATATATATATATATATATATATATATATATATATATATATATATATATATATATATATATATATATATATATATATATATATATATATATATATATATATATATATATATATGAGGTATATGAGGGGAGGTCGCCCCCTAGTCAATACCTCGCTCTTTACGCTAAAGATTGAATTTTGTTTGAATCACAAACCCCCTGAATCACAAAGGCCGTTTAATTAGAATAGATAGCTCTTTTAAAAGTACTAAAAAAAAATTTATTATAAAGAGCGAGGTATCGACTAGGGGCCCTCATATACGTAACAATTTCTGTCCCTTTCAAGTTTTAATGTTGCTCCTTACTTTCAGTTGACAAAACTTGTCAACTGAAAGTAATATATATATATATATATATATATATATATATATATATATATATATATATATATATATATATATATATATATATATATATATATATATATATATATATATATATATATATATATATATATATATATATGAGATATATGAGGGGGGTTGCCCCCTAGTCAATACCTCGCTCTTTACGCTAAAGATTGAATTTTGTTTGAATCACAAACCCCTGAATCACAAAGGCCGTTTAATTAGAATAGATAGCTCTTTTAAAAGTACTAAAAAAATTTTATTATAAAGAGCGAGGTATCGACTAGGGGGCGAATCCCCTCATATACGTAACAATTTCTGTCCCTTTCAAGTTTTAATGTTGCTCCTTACTTTCAGTTGACAAAACTTGTTTTTTTTTATTTCTGATCGTATTTTTAAAAATGCTGGAAAATTCGGCGCCCCCTTCATAGAAATGTTCCTTCCCCCATGAAAACATCCTCCATGGAAATATCCTAAAACTTAACCAACTAAAAACGGACAGAATATATGAGGGGGGGGGGGTTGCTAAAAACGAACAGATAGGCAAAGTTCATAACTTGCAGCCCTTCCCCGGGAACTCTGAGGGGAAAGTCATTAGATTTTCGAATATGCTAAACAAAATGACTATCTAAAAATTTTGATCAGGTGACTTTGGGAAAACTGAGCATGGGAGGGGGCATCGTTGGCCTCCCATTTTTTGATCACTTAAAAAGGGGACTAGAGCCTGTAATTTACGTTCAAAGGAGCCCTCTCACGATATTCTAGGACCGCTGGATCGATACGATCACCCCTGGAAAAAAAGTAGATAAGAGCTTGAAACCTCTACAGTGCGGTTTTCTGATATGCTGAATCTATTGGTGTGATTTTCATTAAGATTCTATCACTTTTAAGGGGTATTTCCCCCTCTTTTCTAAAATAAGGCAAATTTTTTCAGGCTCTTAACTTTTGGAGGGTAACACTAAACTTGATGAAACTTATATATTTAAAATCAGCATAAAAACTCAATTCTTTTGATTTATCTACTGGTATCGAAATTCGTTTTTAGAGGTTCGGTTACTATTGAGCCGGGTCGCTCCTTACTTACAGTTCGTTACCACGAACTGTTGGACTGCCGCTGAAAACCGGATTGCAAACAGGAAAAAGCCTTTGGCTTTTTCTTATTTGGAATAGTAAGAGACGAGCTTCAAAGAATTAGGCAGGTAACTATGTCCAATATATGCAATGCTTCGTTCTTCCAGTTATCGTATTTTAATATAATCTTTCTGTAATCTATTTAGTGTCGACTAGAGTTAGTTCTTTATTATAATGATAGATGAACTAGAGTTAGTTCATCTATATAATGATTCCTTTTATTACTTAATATACTATGTGCTACAGTTTGTTCCTTAATGTAAGCTTAATTAAAAGATTAAAATAATTGCTCAGATATTTGTTAGTACTTTTAAAAGAGCTATCTATTCTAATTAAACGGCCTTTGTGATTCAGGGGTTTGTGATTCAAACAAAATTCAATCTTTAGCGTAAAGAGTGAGGTATTGACTAGGGGGCAACTCCCCTCATATACGTAACAATTTCTGTTCGTTTTAAGTTTCAATGTTGCTCCTTTCTTTCAGTTGAAAAACTTTTTTTTTAATTTAACATTGCATAAAGGATCGATCATCGTTATATTAAAGAACTATCGAGTTCACTATACATGTGGAAATTATAACTTTTCCTTAAGAAGTTATCATAGGGAAAAATTTCCCATACCGAGAATCAAACCCGAGCAAACTGCGTGAGAGCCATCTATCCTAACCACTAGACCGTCAAGTATTTATTAAAATATCTTATTAATGAAGTTTATGTTGAAGTTATCCGGATTGTAGCGGTATCTAGCAACTTAGTAAGAGACGATCACGCCCCATAGTAAAAAATGAGATAGTTCATAACTCCTAAAAGAAGAAACAGACCATAAAACGAAGTACACTATTAGAACGACCTTGTCTGAAACTCCTATATAGGAAATTTATAGTCCCTTGATTTTAACAACAAGGGAAATATACTGGCTTGAAAATCAAGAAAAGTGGTTGAAACCACGATATTCTGCATATACGGAGTCTGTTTTATTTTTTCTTCTTCTTCTTTTCCTCAGATACCGAGGCATTGGATTATCGTAGATAGATGTTTAATGGCTCATTTTAAATGAAATAGATGGGAATAAAAAGTTTTCGTAATTAAAAAAGTTCTTCTCAATATAAAATCATTTTTATATGAAAAGACTTCATTTTCTTGGTCAAGATTGATGAATGACGTTCTAATTGTAGGTATTTAATCATCACAATAAAAAGTTGTTTAATGGTTCATTTTAAAGGAAATTGCTGTATATAGAAGCCTTTTGGAATTAACAAAAGTAATTTTTAATTTAAAATAGATTTTTACGAAAAACTGTATTTTAGTATTATATTAAAAGACGATCAGTAGAAGAACAAGCCATTGCATACATTGGACTCAGGTAGCTGCCTGATGCTTTCAGCTTCGTCTTTTGCTGCTCCGAAGCAAAAAATCCATAGGCTTATTCCTGTTTGTAATCAGGGTTTACATTTTCCGGTTTGCAGCGGTAGCTAGTTTATTCTAGTAAAAGACGATGAAAAATACAATAATACTTTTAGGGTTTTCGGAATCCAGCAGTAGTTAGCAGCCTAGTAAGAGATTATGATAGTAAAGAACGCAACTGTAATTTATAATAAAGAATCTGGGTTGCAGTGGTAGTTAGCAACCTAGTAAGAGACGATTACGCTCCATAATATGAAATAGGTCATAACTCCTAAACTAGAATCGGATCAAAAAACGAAATACACTATTATAACCGCCTTGTCCGAACTCTTTGTATAAGAAACTTATAGTCCCTTGGCTTGAACAACAAGGGAAATATACTGGCTTGAAAATCAAGAAAAGTGGCTGTAACCACGATATTCAGCATATACGACTTCTGTTTTTTTCTTTTCCTCAGAATTGGGGCACTGGAAAATCGTAGAGACCTGTTTAATGGTTCATTATAAAGAAAATTGATGGGGTTAAAAACCTTTTTTAATTAAAATTTTTTTTTATTAATAGGATTGAAGAGAACGATTATTGAATAACTCGCTGTTTACGCTAAGAGATGAAACCAGGACCACAGGACTTTTTAAGATTTTTCATAGTCAGAGATGCAACAATGGGACACTTCTTTTATTTTTTCGTTTATTCAACTGTAAAGTAAGGAGCTACATTAAGACCAAAAACGAATAAAAATTGTACCGTATATGAGGAAGCAAGCCTCTATATATTGCCTCGCTGTTTACGGTAAGAGGTGAACCCAAGACCAGAGGGGTTTTTTGAATTTTTCATAGGTCAGAGTTTATTTTTCTTAATGACATCCTAATAGCATGGAAAATAACAACTTTTGAACACCTCGCTGTTTACGATAAGAGGTGAAACCAAGACCAGAGGAGTTTTTGAGACTCTTCATAAGTCAGAGATGCAACAATGGGACACGATTCACCTCTTAGTGTAATTAAATAAAAAAAACAAGTTTTTTTAACTGAAAGTAAGGAGCGACATTAAAACTTAAAACGAACAGAAATTATTCCGTATATGAAAGGGGCTGTCCCCTCCTCAACGCCTCGCTCTTTACGCTAAAGTTTTTTATTGTTTAAAAAAATAGAGTTGTGAGAAAGTCAAACTTTTGCGTAAAGAGCAAGGCGTTGAGGAGGGGACAGCCCCTTTCATATACGGAATAATTTCTGTTCGTTTTAAGTTTTAATGTTGCTCTATGCTTTCAGTTAAAAAAAACTTGTTTTTTTATTTAATTTTTGAACGTTTTTGAATGAATGCAGGTTTTGATCTTGGCTCACAGTACATGAATAGTTAAAACAAAATTTTCATATTAATTTACTTTTATTTGGTTAAATGGCTTTCTCGAAACTTGTTTCATTTTATTTAAGAACGTTTTTATTAGTAATAAATATACGTAACTTACGAATTAGCTTACGTAACGAACTTCTATATTCATATATTTTTAATACGTATAATAGGGGGTTCGCCCCCTAGTCAATACCTTGCTCTTTAAGCGAAAGTTCAAATTTTGTTCTAATTCTTTAAAAATGACCGCTTAATCACAAAGGCCGTTAATTAGCCCTTGACAGGCCACTATATGAACGAATACCAGGAAAAATCTACAACGCTTCCCATGTAATCTCTAGGTCAGACTATTGACGAAACATTTTATTTTTGCATGATTTATTCAAAATTGTCAATTTTAGACCATGTTGTAAAAATACGACATTAGCCTCTCGAGTATATAAAAATGGGGCATTTTCACTTGGTGTGGAAGGCTTTAAAACGATTGTTTTTGGCAGTAAGGCACAGTGGAAGGTCACATTTTTCACATTCAAAAGTGGTATATCCCGATTTGCACTCTTTGCAGCGGCTCTGCTTTTCAGTCTTTTTTGGCCGGTTATCAAGTCCATCGGCTTGAGCAGATATTGCCGGTCGGATTCGATTGCGACTTCGAATGGGGCTGGGGCTGGGACTATCTTCAACATCTGCGGATGGTCTACCACGTTTACGTTGGGGTATCACACGCGCCGAGGCATACAACCCTGCAGCAAGTTCAGACCTGAAGGCTCTCAAGATCATTGGTTCGTCTGTCCTTGAAGTCAGCGCTTTGACGTCTGACCTGAAAAGAAGCCAGCTATTGCAGACTGCTGTGCCAATAAGCCACCAGAAGATTCTCATATACCATTTTCGTGTCCGAAGATGAGTTCGGCACATCTCCGCCAGCATGTCTGCTAAATCTACGCCACCCATATGAAGGTTGTACTCATAAACAATGGCTGGCCTTGAAACTTCAACCCTGGATTTACCCTTAACGTTCCAGCGTCTGCACGTATCCTGTGGCGTTATTCCTGCATACGTTGAAGCCAAGCAAAGCGTGTTGTTATCTAACCATTTCACTACAATAACACCAGAATGAATGTCAGTCCTGTAATCTGAGGTTCCTCTCTCTCGTTTCTTCATTTCACCATCTGTGAGAAGCGGGCAGCTCTTCAGTCACGCTTTGTTCAACGTACTAATACAAGGGAATCCTTTAATTTTGAGCAAACTCATTAGTTTCAAGCTCGAAAACCAGTTGTCAAAGTAAATTTTGTAGTTCATTTTCTCTGGCAAGGTACTCATCAGCCGTAAAACTATGTTGCCTCCAACTCCAAGATCTGGCTCTATGTCATCTTCAACAAGAGTTCCCTTCCCTTGGTAAACTTCAAAATCATATACAAAACCTGACACACCGGCTCTTGTGAACACTTTTGGTCCCCACTTCGGCGGCTTTTTCGGTAGTTATTGTCTCAAGTTGCTTCGCCCCTTGAAAGGAATCATTTGCTCGTCAATTGAATGGTATTCTTCGGGGCTGACTTCCAGAAAATTGGAACGGATATGACTCAGGACGGGTCGAATCTTGTAGAGCTTGTCAAATCCTTGTTCTCCAGGTTTCTTAGCTTTATTGTTGTCGTTGAAATGAAGAAAACGTTTGATCTTGTCAAACCTTTGTCGGCCCATCTTGTCGGCAATTTGAGGGTATCTGGTGGCTACTTCCCAGTGCATTCGATAATAGGGAACTTTTATCATTCCAATAATAGAATAATGCTCATGAAAACTTTTAGCTCTTCGGCAATGAGGCAGAGGTTGCATCCCTCAGTTTGAAGTGCAAAGACGTTACTTTGTTCAACTATCAGCTCAAGAAGTTCATCGTCAAAGAATTTTTGGAAGCATTTCAGTGGAGTCTCCAAGATGTCCGGAACTTGGCGAGGCTCTCCTTTCCAAGACAGATCAACTTTTTCTATCTCTGCTTTTCTTCAGTCGAATTTTTCTTGGACTTTCTATTTCTTCTTTGATTTTCCAGTACTTGTTGTTACCGGTTGCTGTTGCTGACTGGAGGGTGGAGTTTCCCCCGAGTCATCGTCACTGGGGTCAGTGTTAGCCTCCACGTCATCCTGTTCCAAGAAGAAGTGGAGATTGTCCAGTAGAGGCAACAAGTCTGCATCAGGATCATCGATAAGATCTTCTGGAGACAGGAAGTCTGGATCATTGTCATCATCATCGTCGGACAAATCAGACAACATGTCTTCTCGAATATCAAAAATATACTTGGCTGCCTCTTCTGTGTCAATTTGGCAATTTTGAGCTCGTTTTCTTAGTCTGTCGTAAGATACCCGCCATCTAGAAAGAAAACAAAAATTAGACATATGAAACACCCGGTCTACTCAATGATCTACCAGTCCTGAGGGGTGGTTTAAGCTACTATGTAGGAGGGACTCCTCCTACATAATAGCTGATGTAAAATTATATTGTTTTCTTCACCCTTGTTATTTTCTGATTTAGTTGTTTGTTTCATAATTTTGAGCCACGATCGTCAGATGTTGTATTTTTACAACAGGAGGAAGTTTATCTTGCTACTGATCCAAATTCTTGCTTATTTCGTGAATTTCAACTACAGTAATTCTAAACGGTATATATTTTATACGCATAATTATGACATGCAAGGAATCTCCCACCTTTTCGTTTTGTTTCCAGTTTCTAGGTTAGAAATTGCCTACCTTTTTATTCGTTTTTCTTATCGCTTGGTTTGGTGACTCACTGTTTAGGCCACATGTCACACAGCAGCTCCCCGAAGGTATCAATCGACTGCCATCTTTCAGCCCCAACGAAAGATGCTGATAAAAGCAGTATTTTTTTACAGCAAGATGGCAGTCCAAGCTCGAAAAGTACAGATTTGTTTTTTTACAACAATTGCCTGTGTAGGGTTAGAATAAATAGCTCTTATGAAAGTACTAAAAAATCTCTGGCTTAAAGAGTGAGGTATTGACTAGGGGGTGAACCCACTCATATATGTAATATTTTTTGTTCGTTTAAAAATTTGATGTTGCTGCTGTTGCAGTTGAAAAACTTGTTTTTTATATTTAATTTCTGATCTTTTTTTTAAATAATGCTGGGAAGTCCGACGTCCCCTTCATAGCAATGTCCCTTCCCCCATGAAAACTTCCTTCATGGAAAGATCCTTCTACATAACCCCCGACCCACGGCACGTACGCTGGAATTTGTTTCGGGGGGGCCAAATCCTTCAAACCCATTATTCTTTGACAAAAATCAGAAATTTATGGGAAAATGAAAAAAATCGTGAGATTTCGGGGCCCGGGCCCCGAGCCCCCCTCCCTTGCGTACATCCCTGCCCGACCCCCCCCCCCCCTGAAAAAATCTCCCCTGAAAACGTCTGTACTGTATACTTCCCAATAACCAATACTATATGTTAACATTGGGTTAACAATGTTAACCCAATGTTACACTAGGGAACACTAGATAAATGAGTCTGACTCAGTACGAAGTTTGATCTGCAATGAAATTCATTATATTGTTTTTGAATACTTAATTAAAGAAGTTCCTCCCAGGAACTTCGGGGGATTAAGTCATCCTAAAGGACATAGTTATAATATTTTCGAACATGCTGAACAAAATGGCTATCTCAAAGATTTGATCAGGTGACTTTGGGAAAACAATGAGCGTGGGAGGGGGCCTAGTTGCCCTCCATTTTTTTTGGTCACTTAAAAAGGGCACTAGAACTTCCAATTTCCATTCCAATGAGCCCTCCCACGATATTCTAGGACCACTGGGTCGATACGATCACCCCTGGGAAAAAAAAAAGATCACCCTTACTTAATCAAATTAATTGCATCTTCTCCTTCCTAATAGAACCCAAGTAGTTAAGTACATAACTATATAGTCTTATCCTCTTCCGACTTCTAATATTCTGCCCCAGGAAGAACTGTTGGCCCAATTTTATTTCTTTGCAATAATCAATAGCCTTGGTGTTGATCACCCCACTGCCTAATTGGTGCATAACAGCTTGAGAAGGTGCAGCTTTCCCTTGAAGGTGTAGTTGTCTTTCGGAATCAACAAATTGTATGTATTTGAATTTTTGAGGACGAAAAACGTTGTCAAATTCAACTAATTAGGTTTGCTTGTTTGTTGAACCCAATCATATATGTAATATTTTGTGTTCGTTTAAAGTTTTGATGTTGCTGCTGTTGCAGTTGAAAAAAATGGAGGGCAACTAGGCCCCCTCCCACGCTCATTGTTTTCCCAAAGTCACCTGATCAAATCTTTGAGATAGCCATTTTGTTCAGCATGTTCGAAAATAATCATTATATTAATTTTCAAAAATCAACGGGTATGCGTTGATCTTTGGCCCCCCCCAAGATTTCCAGCGAAAGTTCAAATTTTGTTCCAATTCTTTAAAAATGACCGCTTAATCACAAACGCCGTTAATTAGAATAAATAGCTCTTATGAAAGTACTAAAAAATCTCTGGCTTATAGAGTGAGGTATTGACTAGGGGGTGAACCCAATCATATATGTAATATTTTCTGTTCGTTTAAAGTTTTGATGTTGCTGCTGTTGCAGTTGAAAAACTTGTTTTTTATATTTAATTTCTGATCTTTTTTTAAATAATGCTGGGAAGTCCGGCGTCCCTTCATAGCAATGTCCCTTCCCCCATGAACACTTCCCTCATGGAAACGTTGATCGTTGGGGTTCGCCCCCTAGTCAATACCTTGCTCTTTAAGAGAAAGTTCAAATTTTGTTCCAATTCTTTAAAAATGACCACTTAATCACACACGCCGTTAATTAGAATAAATAGCTCTTATGAAAGTACTAAAAAATCTCTGGCTTATAGAGTGAGGTATTGACTAGGGGGTGAACCCAATCATATATGTAATATTTTTTGTTCGTTTAAAGTTTTGATGTTGCTGCTGTTGCAGTTGAAAAACTTGTTTTTTATATTTAATTTCTGATCTTTTTTTAAATAATGCTGGGAAGTCCGGCGTATTTTCGAACATGCTGAACAAAATGGCTATCTCAAAGATTTGATCAGGTGACTTTGGGAAAACAATGAGCGTGGGAGGGGGCCTAGTTGCCCTCCATTTTTTTTGGTCACTTAAAAAGGGCACTAGAACTTCCAATTTCCATTCCAATGAGTCCTCCCACGATATTCTAGGACCACTGGGTCGATACGATCACCTCTGGGGAAAAAAAAAACACACATCCGTGATCTTTCTTCTGGCAAAAAATGCAAAATTCCACATTTTTGTCGATAGGAGCTTGAAACCTCAACAGCTGGGTTCTCTGATACGCGGAATATGATGGTGTGCTTTTCATTAAAGTTCTATAACTTTTAGGGGGTCTTTCCCCCTTTTTTCAAAAATCAGCAAAATTTTCTCAGGCACGTAACTTTTAATGGGTAGGATTAAACTTGATGAAATTTCTATATTTGAAATCAGCATTAAAATCCGATTCTTTTGATGTATCTATTTGTATCAAAATACCGTTTTCTAGAGTTTCGGTTGCCATTGAGCCGGGTCCCAATAACCAATACTATATGTTAACATTGGGTAAAGTTCATAACTTTCAGCCCTCCTCCTGGGGGCTTCGAGGGATTAAGTCATCCTAAAAGACATATTTATAATATTTTCGACCATGCTGATCAAAATGGCTAACTCAAAATTTTGATCGGGTGACTTTGGGGAAAAAATGGGCGTGGGAGGGGGCCTAGTTGCCCTCCATTTTTTTGGTCAGTTAAAAAGGCCACTAGAACTTTTAATTTCCGTTCCAATGATCCCTCCTACGATATTCTAGGACCACTGGGTCGATACGATCACCCCTGAAAAAAAAAAAAAAAAAAAAAAAAAAAAAAAACAGGCATCCGTGATGTTTATTCTGGCCAAAAATGGAAAATTCCACATTTTTGTAGATAGGAGCTTGAAACCTCTACATTAGGGTTCTCTGATACGCTGAATATGACGGTGTGATTTTCATTAAGGTTCTATAATTTTTAGGGGGTCTTTCCCCCTTTTTCGAAAATCAGCCAAATTTTCTCAGGTGCGTAGCTTTTGATAGGTAAAATTAAACTTGATGAAACTTATATATTTGAAATCAGAATTAAAATTTGATTCTTTTGATGTATCTATTGGTATCAAAATTCCGTTTTTTAGAGTTTCGGTTACGATTGAGCCGGGTCGCTCCTTACTTACAGTTCGTTACCACGAACTGTTTGAACAGCGAGGTATCAACGTTAAAAAAAAATTTCAAAGTTCAAAAACATTCCAAGGTCAAAAAAGGCTTTAGTTACGTGCAAACTGCAAAAGCAACTATTCTGGAACATTTGTCCAGTTATCTGTAACGTTTGACAGTTTCTGGATTCTGGGAATTGACTTAAAATCCTTTTCAAGCTAAACCTCTAAGAGGTTTCAAGCTAAGCTTGAAACCTCTACATTAGGGTTCTCTGATACGCTGAATATGACGGTGTGATTTTCATTAAGGTTCTATAATTTTTAGGGGGTCTTTCCCCCTTTTTCCGAAAATCAGCCAAATTTTCTCAGGCGCGTAACTTTTGATAAGTAAATTTAAACTTGATGAAATTTATATATTTGAAATCAAAATTAAAATTTGATTCTTTTGATGTATCTATTGGTATCAAAATTCCGTTTTTTAGAGTTTCGGTTACAATTGAGCCGGGTCGCTCCTTACTTACAGTTCGTTACCACGAACTGTTTGAACAGCGAGGTATCAACGTTAAAAAAAACTTTCAAAGTTCAAAAACATTCCAAGGTCAAAAAAGGCTTTAGTTACGTGCAAACTGCAAAAGCAACTATTCTGGAACATTTGTCCAGTTACTGGATTCTCTAAATTGATGTAAATTCCTTTTCAAACTAAACATTTGTGTATTATTCGATAATGGAAGGTCTTAGCTACATGCAAACCGCAAAAACAAAGATTCTGTAACGTTTGACAGTTTCTGGATTCTGGGAATTGACTTAAAATCCTTTTCAAGCTAAAAGTACCTGTATTAATATGTAATGGAAGGTTTTAGGTGCATGCAAACTACAAAAATAAGGATTCTAGTAAGGATAAGTAAGGATTAAGAATTTGCACTGTGTCTGGGCTCTGGGAATTTATATATAATCCTTTTTAAGCTAAAAATATCTGTATTATTCAATAATGGGAGTTTTTAAATACACTTAATTACAAAAGCAAGGATTCTGGAACATTTCCACAGTTTTTGGGTTCTGAGAATTGATGTAGAATCTTTGTCAAGCTAAAATACCTTTACTATTCGATAAGAGAAGGTTTTAGTTAAAGGAAGACCAGAGGACTTTTTTTGAGATTTTTCATTGCATAATAAGTGTCAATCTAGACTAATAGAAGCAAAATACCTTTCCTAGAAATATCCATTAAAATTTTTGATGTCTTAGTTTTCTAACAGTAAATTTCAACATAGTTTTAGTTCCTGTTAATTTTCATTTTATATACACACAGATGTCGAGCGAAAAATGATTTTCTTCTTTCTCAACACAAAAATGTTATATATAACTAAGGGAGAATTATAGATAAACAATCAACCCAGATTCTTCACCTTAATTAATGAAAAATATTTTCGTCAATTCAGAAAGTACTTGAAATTGAACAAGTATTCTTATACATTTTTCATTCTGTAGCATTAACGAGTTACTTGAGCATAGGGGTCTTGAATTTGGAAGGAATTGGGGTTGATTTGAATTAAGATTGAGCTAAATGGGCTTGAATTGAATGAGGTTTGAGTTACACACAAATCATAAATGAAACCCAAACCGAAAAGAAATTATATAATCACGTATAAAAAAAAAAAAAAACAGATACGAATGTAGACGAGTTCTAGAACTTTGATGGGAGGGAGTCACCTCCGCGCTTCCCATAGTGACATCCCCATTAGTCTACGCTTGTATCTGTTAGTTTCTTGTTTTATGTAATCATAATTGGTACCTGAGAATCAAAAAAAATAAATAAAAGCACTTTTGCATAGAACAAACTCAGCTAGTAGGTAAATTCCGAATGTATTAGTTGCTGATTGAGTATCAAAAATTTAATAATAAACTTTTGACTACAATAAACTCAGGTAGTTGATAAACTCCGAGTAGTTTAGTTGCAATTTGAGTACCAAAAGAATTAATAACAACACTTTTGACTACAACAAACTCAGCTAGCTGGTAAATTCCATGTGTTTGAGTTATCGACTGCGTCTCGAAAAAATATAATAAAAGCACATTTGAGTAAAATATACTCAACTATTTGGCAAATTCCGAGTCATTTAATTGATGACAATAAAAAAATAAATAAAAACAGGGTAAATCCCGAGTCTTTTAATTGGTGAATGAGTATAAAAAAAAATAAAAGCACTTTGTAGGCTACCTACAGCCAACCTGCCCTGCCCCGGATACCTGCAACCAACCTAATTTTTTGCCTAGGTTACATTATCTTAACTGATTTTAATCTAGGTTCGTTGTTTTAGTTACCCACTGGCGCTGCAGCTAACGGAGAAATGCACCGGGTATATGCAGTCAACCTGCAATACCTAGGGCATCTACAGCCAACCGGCCGTGCCTTGGGTACCTACAGCTGACGTAATTTTGTATTTAGGTCACATGTTAACTGATTTAACATGTTAACTGATTTTAAGCTAGGTTCGTTTGGCAGTCAATAAACGTAGGCTCACGTTACATATAACGTAGTTACAAATAAAAGTAGTTACATTTAATATTCTTGTGTTGAGAAAGAAGAAAATTAACTTTTGTTTGATTTAGTGTGTATACAAAATAAAATATTAACTTGCATTAAAACCATATTGGAATTTGCTGTTAAAAAATTATGACATCAAAAACTTAAATGGATACTTCTAGGAAAAGTATTTTTCTTCTATTAGTCTATGAAAAATCTAAAAAAAAGCCCTCTGGTCTTGCTTTAACTAAAACCTTTCATTTTCGAACAATAAAGATATTTTTAGCTGGAAAAAGATTTTACATAAATTCCCAGAAGCCAGAAACATTGCAAGTGTTACAAAATCCTTGCTTTTGTAGTTTGTATGTAGCTAAAGCCTTCCATTATTGAATAATACAGGTATTTTTTTTAGCTTGAAAAGGATTTTATAGAAACTCCCAGAGCCCTGAAACAGTACAATTGTTCCAGAATCTTTACTTTTGCTGTTTGCATGTAACTAAAACCCTCCATTAACGACTAATAGAGGTATTTTTATCTTGAAAAAGATTTGACATCAATTAGCAGAATCCAGAAACTGTAAAAATGATCCAGAATCTTTGTTTTTGAAGTTTGCATGTAACTAAAACCTTCAATCATCGACTAATACAGGGGTTTTTAGTTTGAAAAAGATTTTAAATAAATTCAGAGAATCCAGAAACTTTACAAATGTTCCAGAATCTTTACTTTTGCAGTTTGAATGTAACTAAAGCCTTTTTTTCACTTGATTTTTTTCAACTTGGAAATCTTTTCTTTGAACTTAGAAATTTTATTTGAACTTAGAATGCTTTTTTGTATTTTTTTTTTTTTGAACTTACAAAACTTTTTTTGAATTTTAATGCCTCACTGTTCAAACAGTTCGTGGTAACGAACTGTAAGTAAGGAGCGACCCGGCTCAATGGTAGCTGAAACTCTAAAAAACGGAATTTTGATACCAATAGATACATCAAAAGAATCAGATTTTAATTCTGATTTCAAATATATAAGTTTCATCAAGTTTAATTTTACCCATCAAAAGTTACGTGCCTGAGAAAATTTGGCTGATTTTTGGAAAAAAGGGGGAAAGACCCCCTAAAAGCTATAGAACCTTAATGAAAATCACACCATCATATTCGGCGTATCAGAGAACCCTACTGTAGAGGTCGAGCTCCTATCTACAAAAATGTGGAATTTTCCATTTTTTGCCAGAAGAAAGATCACGGATGCGTGTTTATTTGTTTTTTTTTCCCAGCGGTGATCGTATCGACCCAGTGGTCCTAGAATATCGTGGGAGGGCTCATTGGAACAGAAATTAAAAGTTCTAGAGCACTTTTTAAGTGAAAAAAATATGGAGGGCGACTAGGCCCCCTCCCACGCTCATTTTTTTACCAAAGTCATCTGATCAAAATTTTGAGATAGCCATTTTGTTCAGCATGGTCGAAAATATTATAACTATGTCTTTTAGGATGGCTTAATCCCTCGAAGCCCCCAGGAGGAGGGCTGAAAGTTATGAACTTTACCCAATGTTAACATATAGGCTACTACTGGTTATTGGGACCCGGCTCAATAGTAACCGAAACTCTAGAAAACGATATTTTGATACAAATAGATACATTAAAAGAATCAGATTTTAATGATAATTTCAAATATACAAGTTTCATCAAGTATAATCCTACCCATCAAAAGTTAAGCGCCTTAGAAAATTTGGCTGATTTTCGAAAAAAGGGGGAAAGACCCCCTAAAAGTTATAGAACCTGAATGAAAATCACACCATCATATTCCGCGTATTAGAGAACCCTACCGTAGAGGTTTCAAGCTCCTATCTACAAAAATGTGGAACTTTGCATTTTTTGCCAGAAGAAAGATCCCGGGTGCGTTTTTTTTTTTAAGGGGTGATCGTATCGACCCAGTGGTCCTAGAATATAATGGGAGGGCTCATTGGAACGGAAATTAAAAGTTCTAGTACCCTTTTTAAGTGACCAAAAAATGGAGGGCAACTAGGCCCCCTCACACGCTCATTGTTTTCCCAAAGTCACCTGATCAAAATTTTGAGATAGCCATTTTGTTCTGCATGTTCGAAAATATTATAAGTATGTCTTTTAGGATGATTTAATCCCCCAAAGTTCCCGGGAGGAGGGCTGAAAGTTATGAACTTTACCCAATGTTAACATATAGTATTGGTTATTGGGAAGTATACAGTAGATACGTTTTCAGGGGAGATTTTTCCTGGTAATAAGGGGGGGGGTCAGGTAGGGACGTACGCAGGGGGGGGGGGGGGCTCCGGGCCCGGCCCCCCTGAAATCTCACGATTTTTTTCATTTTCCCATAATTTTCTGATTTTTGTCACAGAATAATGGGTTTGAAGGATTTGCCCCCCCCCCCCCGAAACAAATTGCCCCCCCCCCCCCCAAAAAAAATCCGGCGTACGTGCCGGGGGTCGGGGGGTATGTAGGAGGATATTTCCATGAAGGAAGTTTTCATGGGGGGAGGGACATTGCTATGAAGGGGACGCCGGACTTCCCCGCAATATTTAAAAAAAGATCAGAAATTATATATAAAAAAAAAGTTCAAAACTTTAAAACAACAGCAGCAACATTAAAACTTTAAACGAACAGAAAATATTACATATATGATTGGGTTCACCCCTTAGTCAATACCTCACTCTTTAAGCCAAAGATTTTTTAGTACTTTCATAAGAGCTAATTATTCTAATTAACAGCGTTTGTGATTAAGCGGTCATTTTTAAAGAATTGGAAAAAATTCGAAATTTCACTTAAAGAGCAAGGTATTGACTAGGGGCGAACCCCATAATGTACGTATTAAAAATATATGAATATAGAAGTTCGTTATGTAAGTTAATTCGTAAGTTACGTATATTTATTACTAATAAAAACGTTCGTAAATAAAATGAAACAAGTTTCAAGAAAGCCATTTAACCAAATAAAAGTAAATTAATATGAAAATTTTGTTTAATTATTCATGTACTGTGAGCCAAGGTCAAAACCTGCATTTATTCAAAAACGTTCAAAAATTAAATAAAAAAAACAAGTTTTTTTAACTTTAAGTAAGGAGCGACATTAAAACTTAAAACCAACAGAAATTATTCCGTATATGAAAGGGGCTGTCCACTCCTCAACGCCTTACTCTTTAAGCTAAAGTTTGAATTTCTCACAACTCTATTTTTTTTAAACAATAAAAAACTTTAGCGTAAAGAGCGAGGCGTTGAGGAGGGGACAGCCCTTTTCATATACGGAATAATTTCTGTTCGTTTTAAGTTTTAATGTCGCTCCTTACTTAAAGTTAAAAAAAACTTGTTTTTTTTTATTTTTACACTAAGAGGTGAAATATATCCTGTTTTCGCCTCTGGACTATGAAAAATCTCAAGAAATCATCCGGTCCTGGTTTCAAATCTTAGCGTAAACAGCGAGGAATTCAATATCGTTCTTTTCTATGCTATTAATCAAAAAACTTTTTGCATAGAATACGTTTTTCAAAAAAAGTAAAGAACTCCATTAAACCAAAATTGAACACAAAAATAGAATCAAATAATCTACCAAGCATACAACTACCACAAATCAGTATCAACAAATAAATGAAACCAAAAACAAACAGAAACTAAAATAAGTCAAACTCAAAACGAGCAGACATTAATCTGAATAGGGTTCTAAACCCTATGCTTCTAAAAGCCAGAATATAACTTGTACTTTAATGAAAAAAAAACAAATGAAACTACTGACAAAAATGTGCAGTGTCAGTTTAATATACATATGCTGATATTTATTCCTTAAAATCTTAATTAATGTTTGTTTTCTTAAAGTTATAAGTGAAAACATTTAAAAGAATTTTTTCAGTGAAGTACGAGTTATATTCTAGCTTTTAGAAAGCATAGGGTTTGCTTCAGGCAAAGCGTCAAAACTTCAAAGCTTCAGGCTGACCTGGAGAGAATTGAGGCGTGGGCAGAAACAGGGCTTGTAAGTTTTGGCGCATCGAAAACGAAAAAGCTCATAATTTCTAAGGCGCGTAATATGGCGGCTCATCCGGATTTCGTCTTCAAAGGAGAGGCAATAACGTGAGTTGATACACTTGGCATACTTGGATTTTCTCTTCGGATCTCTCATGGACTGAACCTCTCAGCAAAATTAGCTCCTTTTGCTCCAAGAAGCAAGGAGTTATCCTAATATGCAAAAGTCTCCTCCCTGATGAGTCTATTCTGCCACTTTTCATTTCGTGCATCAGACCTGTCATGGAATATGCCTGTCCTCTTTTCACTGGTGCACCAAAAAACCACTCCAACATATTCAAAATAGAGCAGTTCGTGCAGCAGCCTCTGGCAATACGAAAGCTAGAGCCCCACAGTTGATCCGTGAGCGCCTCAACGTGGCGTCCATGTCAGTTTTCTACATGTACATGTGTAACACTCCATCAGAGGAGCTACCGAAGATTGTTTCGGATAGAGCAAAGCCCTTGCAATCAACTCGCCGAAGTACAGCTCGTCAAGATTACCTTGACAGGGTTCTCTCCGCCAAGAATATCTGAAAACTAGTTTCGCCCGGTGATCGGTTGCCACATAGAATAGACTGCCGGCAGAGGTAATGCCGCAAAATCCTTCCCTTGATGTGTTCAAGAGAAGAAATAATAAATACCTCAGGGTTGGAAAATGAGGTAATTACCAGGACTAGCGGCATATCCTCATATGTCATGGAGCCACGAAGCCTGTAATAATAATAATAATATAAATATATAAATATATATATATATATATATATATATATATATATATATATATATATATATATATATATATATATATATATATATATATATATATATATATATATATATATATATATATATATATATATATATATATATATATATATATATATATATATATATATATATATATATATATATATATATATATATATATATATATATATATATATATATATATATATATATATATATATATATATATATATATATATATATATATATATATATATATATATATATATATATATATATATATATATATATATATATTTTTTTATATATATATATATTGATCTGATTAATTGATACTACTATTAATACTACTACTAACAACTCACCGCAACACCAAGCCGTCGGAGGCCAACACAGCTACGCACGCTCCTCCTCCATCCCAATCTATTCAGAGCTTCCCTTTTTAGACCCTCCCGGGAAGTTCCCATTTCCTTTAAATCTTTCTTTATGACGTCCTCCCACCTCAGACGAGGATGACCTGCTTTACGTTTAGCCCTAGACTGTTGGCCGAAAAGGACAGTCGCTAACCTCATTGCCTACCTTAACCGCAGCAGTTTTATTCTCGTATATATCACTGATCACTTTAATGTATTTGTCTGGTATACCACAAAAGGAGAAGACCTTTGCCAAAGCTCTTTTATCAACAGAATCGAACGCTTGCTCTTAATCTATAAAACTGAGGACCAAAGGTGTTTGACAACTCTGGCACTTCTCGATTATCAACTTAAGATTGAATAGTTGGTCGACACATCCTCTAGCTTTCCCAAAATCGTACTGTTCTTCTCTTAAAACTTTGGCTACAGCATCTCTCATTAAAAAAGTATCACATTACTAAGTAATTTGCTACCTACAGAGACCAGACTAATGCGTCGGTAATTACCACACACATTCTTATCACCTTTCTTATATAGTGGTTTAATTCAAGTTTTCCTACCTGTCTTGGTTTTGTCTCCAATTGGCCAAAGACTTGATGGCAACTTGATTTTAATTCAAAGATCAACGCATACCCGTTGATTTTTGAAAATTAATAAATTGAAAGATGTTTTTACCTATCAACCCTTGTATCTAACTTGCATCTTTGACCATCCTTCTAGGGAAAAGCAAAATTCTTGCATTTTTGTAGATTGGGTCTTCAAAGTTCTATATCAGGGTTCTTGTATATGCTAAATTTAATGGCTTTTTTTTCACAATTACTTCCCTTTTCGTGTGTGTCTTCTCTCTTCAAAATTAGGCATATTTTCTAAGGCTTGTAGCTCTTAATAAGTAAAAAAAAGAATAAAGATCCTCTTGACCCATTACTGGCTCATAGGGTGTTGAATCAACGTTTCATTTTCCTAGGTCTTTTCTACAGGGACAAGTAGAAAGCTTGTCACCCAGCCTTACTGCGCCGGAGATCAAACCCGGGGCCCCGTATTGCCAAGCAGAGCATCAATCCTCTGTGCTACAGCAAGGTAAAAAATACTTTTAGGATTGTGACCAATCCTAAAATTGATGATCAATCAAATCAATCCTTACGTCGGCCCTGGAGTATCTTACTACAGCCTGGTTTGATCTCTGGATCCCGTAATACCAAGCTTAGATTAAACACACTGTTTCGTCACAGGACAATTCATGATGGGTAACTTTAATCCTTATGAATTTCGCCAATTTAGAATTTCAATCTACAGCCAAATCTTTTGTATTATATGTTTTTATCAATACTCCTCTTTTCCAAGTTTCAGTTACTATTTGCACGTGTTGCTCCCTACCTAAAGTCCGTTACTTTCAACAATGTAGTCAAGAAATATTTGGTTAATAGGAAAATTCATTAAGCACCACATTGAGCTCGCATGGTCGTTCTTGAATCACCATCTACTATTATTGGATAATCATTATTTTTAAAGATAATGCCAAGATGAAGCACGATTTGGTGAATTTCTAAGAAAAACAAGACTTTCTTAGCTCCATCCACATTAAAAGTATGACCCCCTTCTTCACTTGGTTTTCGAATATTTCTATCCAACAACCACCAAGAATAAAAAAAGAATAATTGTTTTCAAAAAATATCTTACATGCATTCAAATTTAAAGTTCTCAGAACTACTTTTCCTGTTCGTATCGGGTTCACTTGATTCAAATTTGCTTTTCGCTTACTTTTCCACATACCAACGTACCTTGAACCTTGGATATTAGGTTTTCCTGTGCCTTCAGAGTTACATAGGGCATCCAAGAAGAGCCACCTGTCCGTCGTCGGGTATACCATAGCCCCCATGTTTTCCCATTTCCCACTTCCACTACCAAAGGCTTATCATGAATATTTAGAAGCTAAAATAAAACTGAAAGAAATATCACAAAAAGGTCTTAAATGATTTATAAACATACATTACTGGAAATACTGATCTAGCTCGTTTGTTTTTGCACACATTTTCCCGTTGTGACTGTATCCCTGCTTATCTTTTGTGTTTGTTTTTTCTCGTTAAACAAAACGTAATTCCTTCGCCAATTAAATTCCAGAGCAAAATCGTAAGAGGCTGAATAATTTCTCTCAAATTAAACACATAAGTGTATCATTCAAAATAAATATGCAACAAATAAAACTGTAATCACATAGAACAGGCTCGGAATCACAATTCTAATTTACAATATTTTATAAGCATCTCTTTTCAACTCTCAAAAACAAAATTTATTTTCCATTTTGTTCAAACGTTAAGTTCATTATTGGTTTCACTTGAAGGTTTCAACTCAATAGCTTCTGTGCTTACTTTAAATTCAGCAATAACATTTCCTAGTAGATCCTCTGGTTCTAATGGTTCACCATCTAGAGGTGACACGTAAGTATGAACTGTCCTTAAGGATCCATCTTTTATGTGCTCGTTTTCGGGGCTAATATGAACTGACTGAAGGCTGTCCTGTTTTTTCTTATTGCTCCTATTTCTGTTCTTTTCCATGATTTTACTTTTATTCCACAACAAAATTAATTTAAACTCTTTGCGGAAGCTGTCGTTAAGCCAAGCATAAAGGAAGACATTATAGCAAACAGACGACATTGCAATCCAGTGAACAGCAAAGAATAATATCTCATGGTAAGCTTCACATTCTATAGGAAACAAATCGTTGTATAGGTTTACCATGTTTAACGGAAGCCATGAAGCACCGAAAATGATTACCATCGCTATTAGCATTCTATTTGTGCGTCTTTTTCGTTGCCTTTCAATCTCTTCACTTCTTATACTTTTCATCCCAGGCTTTGCCTTCGCCCTGCTTTGAAGCCTTATGCAAACTCTTGTGTAAGCATATGTAGTTACAAAAAAGGGTATAATGAACTGCAACGTGCTGGTGATAACACCAAACCATTTTCGAGGCTCTGGTTCGTCCCACAGTTCTCCACACGCGATAGTTTCATTGGTCTCATGAAGCGTCATATGATAACCATAAGGAAGTGTAAGAGACAAGGCAAAAATCCATATAAATGCAATTATTAGAAGGCATGTTGTTAGCCTCATCCGTGGTCGAAAGGGATATAAAATGACGAAGTATCGATCCACTGCAATAGAAGTAAGTGTTAATGCAGAAACATAGACACTAACACCTTGTGCATAGGAGACTAAATGACAGAGCATTTTTCCAAACACCCAGTTTGCCATAAAAGAATAAATTGGTGTAAAGGGTATTCCAAGCACACACAATAATATATCAGACAAAGCTAAGTTTGCGATAAAAAAGTTCGTAACAGTTTGCATCGCTTTATTTCTTCCAACTATATAACAAATCACGACGTTGCCCAAAAGACCAATGATAAAAATCACAATATACAAAGTTGTAAAAACCACCAATGGTATTGGATGTTTCAAAACCGTTTTGTTCTGCTTTAAAGGACAATCCATAGCCTCAATTAATGTATTGTTGAAGTAGTTATAATATTCCTCAGAGGTGTAATTGTCTGTAATCGTATAATCATAGTCTTCGGTGAAATTATTTTCAAATCCCTCTGCTGGCACATTATAGTGTCCCTAAAAAAAAATTATTAGTTAAATGAAATATTTTAGGTCTATAATTTAGCCTAAAGAAAAGTCATCGACAAGAGATAGAACTTATTTTAGTCTTAGGAGAGAGCAATGAGGTCGAACAGTTCATGATAATAACCAAACGTTTCATGGTAACGAGCTGTAAGTAAGGAGCGACACGGTTCAATAGTAACAAAAATTCTTAAAAACGAGATTTTGATATCACAAGATATATAAAATTGGCTTTTTATGTTGATTCAAAATACATAAAACTCACAGAGATTAGTGTTTCCCATCAAAAGCTAAGAGCCTGAAAAAATTTTCTTGGTTCTCGAAAAAGGAGGGAAACACCCAAAAAATCAACTAATCTTAATGAATACCCCACCATCAGATCAGAAAACAAGGTATCAGAAGACCCTCTCATAGAGCTTTGAAGCTCCTATCTGCAAAAAAGTGGAATTTTGTAATTTTTTTTTCCAGAAGCAAGATCAGGGATGCATGTAAATTTTTTTTTAAGGTGATCGTATCGGACCAATGGTCCTAAAAAATCGGGAAATAGCTCATTCGAACGAAAATTAAAGTTATAATGTCCTTTTTAAGTCACCAAAGATATTGGATGATAGCCAGTCCCCTCCCACGTGCCTCCTTCCCCCCCCCCCAATTGTTATCTGATCAACTTTTGATGTTGCCATTTTTTTAGAATAGTTGGAAGGTCCAAAAATATGCTTCTCGAGATAACATGACCCCCCCCCCTTTAGACCTTGGGGAAATGTCTTTAATTGATGAAATTTGCCCATTTTTTGTGTATAGCATTTGTTTTTGGGAACTTTGCATACAATTTTTGGTTTGGGGAGATTGAATTTTCTGCCAGGGGGATTTTTCACGGGGAGAATTCTCCATGGTGAGGGAAGTTTCCGGAAGTAAACTTTCCAGGGGAAACTTTCCAGGGAATTTTCTAGAATTCCTATCGTCTATGAAATTATTTTTCTTTGTTTTACTTTTTCTTTGCCGACTCAATTTTACATATGTATATGATAAGTGTAATTGTCCGGGTAAATTTTCATCGGGAATCAATTGTCTAGAGGATTTTTCTATTGAAGGTGAGATGGGTTTCCCAGCGTTATTTAACAAACGATTAGAAATTAAAAAACAAACAAGTTTTTTTTTTTACTGAAAGTAAGAAGTAAAGAAGAAGTTAGTTAGTAAAGATGGTGGGAGCAGTGAGGATGTTAAAAGTAGAATGGCCAAGGCTCAGGTTGTTTTCCACAATTAAAAAAGTTTGGAAGAATAGGAAGATAAGTCTACAAACTAAGATTAGAATATTAGAAGCTACAGTGATGACAGTAGTCAAATATGGCTCTGAAGCATGGGCGCTTCGAAATGCGGATGAAGATTTGCTAGATGTTTTCCAGAGAAATTGCCTACAGATTGGTCTGGGTGCCCGGCTGACTGACCGTATTTCGAACAGTAGGCTGTACGAAAAATGTGTTTCAATCCTGCCTTCTAGGGCTATATATAAAGAAAGGTTGAGACGGCTATGGCACATTGTGCAGATGATGGATGACAGATTGCCGAAGATTGTTCTTTTCGGCCAACCGTCTAGGGCTAAACGGAAAAAAGGTCGTCCTCGTCTGGGGTGGGAGGACGTCATAAAGAAAGATTTAAAGGAAATGAAAACTTCATGGGAGGGTGTAAAAAGGGAGGCTTGAATAGATTGGGATGGAGGAGGAGCATGCGTAGCTGTGTTGGCCTCAGACGGCTTGGTGCTGCGGTGAGTTTTTAGTAGTACTAGTAGTAGAAAGTAAGAAGCAACATTAAAACTTAAGACGAACAGAAATTATTATGTATATGAGGGGGAGTGCCCCCTTCTCATTACCTTGCTCTTTATGCTAAAGTTTGATTTTCTGTCCCAACTCTTGAAGAAAAACTCCTGAAATACAACGGTCGTTTAACTGTACGTAATAATTTCTGTTTGTTTTAAGTTTTAATGTTGATTCATTTGAAAAAAAATTGTTACAAATTTTTTCATTTGAAAACAAGTTTTTTCATTAAAAGTTAAAGCGACATTAAAACTAAAAATGAACAGAAACTATTACATATATCAGGGGATTCGCCCCCTATTCAATACCTCGTTCTTTCTGCTAAAGTTCGAATTTTGTTCCAATTCTTTAAGAATGACCCCCTGAATCACAAAGGCCGTTTAATTAGAATATATAGCTCTTTTGAAAGTACTAAAAAAAAAACTTTAGTGTAAGAAGCGAGGTATTGACTAGAGGGCAAACCACTCATATAAGTAATAATTTCTGTTTGTTTTAAGTTTGAATGTTGCTCCTTACTTTCAGTTGAAAAAACTTGTTTTTTTAAATTTAATTTCTAATCGTTTTTTTAAATAATGCTGAGAAATCCGGCACCCCTTTCATAGAAATGTCCCTTCCCCCACGAAAAAATTCTCCATGGAAAGATCCTCCCACGTAACCCCTTCTCCGCTCCCCCCCCCAATCAGAAGAAATCCTTCCTGAAAATGTATGTATACTTCCCAATGACCAATACTATATGTAAACAATGGGCAAAGTTCACAACTTGCAGCCGTTTCCCCGGGGACTGTGGGTGATTACGTCATCCTCAAAGACATAGTTATTAGATTTTGGACTATGCTGAACAAAATAGCTATCTAAAAATTTGTCAATTGATCGGGTGACTTTTGGGAAAAATGAGTGTGGGAAGTGCCTAGTTGCCCCTTAATTTTTTGGGTCACTTGGAAAGGGCCCTAGAACTTTTATTTTCCGTTTTAATGAGCCCTCTCGCGATATTCTTGGACCAATGGATCGATACGATCATCCCTGGGAAAAAAACTAAAACAAAAAGTAAACACGCATCCGTGATCTTTCTTCTGGCAAAAAATAAACAAAATTTCACATTTTTGCAGATAGGAGCTTGAGACCTCTACAGAAGGGTTTTCTGATACGTTAAATCTGATGGTGTGATTTTCATTAAGATTGTATCACTTTTACGGGGTTTCGCCCCTTTTCTAAGAAATGAGGTTCATTTTCAGGCTCTTAACTTTTGATGGGTAAGACTTAACTTCATGAAACTTATATGTTTGCAATCAGCATAAAAATCCGATTCTTGTGATGTATCTATTGGTATCAAAATTCCTTTTTATAGAGTCTCGGTTACTATTGAGCCGGGCCGCTCCTTACTTACAGTTCGTTACCACGAACTGTTAGATCAAAATTAACTTAAAAATTGAATTATAACAATCAATTTTATTTTAATAATGGCAAAGTCATTGAACAACATACAAAAATAATGGATTGATTTACCAGGTAACATATTGGTCTTACCAGCATACTAATAGTGAGTAATATACAATTTTAAATTGTAAAAAAAAGCTTTAGTATTACTCGAAATGAAGAAAAAATAATGCTGTTTGGGGATTTCAGTAAAGCACTAGTTTTCTATAATCATACAAACATAGCGAAATACCCTTAGTTAGTTTATTTGCACTAGTTTTATCAATATATGTTAGATAGGCAGTGAAGTACAAATTTTTGTTCGTCTTAAATTTCAACTTCTCTCTTTACTTCCTTCAGAAAAACTTGTTGTTTTTTTTAAATTAGTTTGGATAAAAAGAGTTTGTTTTTCAAATTAAGGCAAAGAGTGAAGTTAAAATTAAAACGAATAGAAATTATTCAGAATATCAGGGAGTTCTGCCTCTCCTCAATTTCCTGCTCTTTACGCTAAAGTTGGACTGTTTGTCTCAATCTTCAAGAATGACTGCTCAAACATAAGATTCATTTAATTTTAATTTGAAAATATTCTTAATGCACTCTAAAACCCTAAAGTTAACAGTGTGGGATTGAGAAGTTGCAGTCTCCTCATAAACGAAATGATTTCTGTACGCTTTAAGCTTTAATATCGTTCTTTACTTTTTTTTTCTAAGCTTTCTGTTTCGATAAATTTACTTTTTAAATTTAGTTTTTGTTCGATTTTGATATTGGATATAAACATGCTAAGGCAAACTGATGATAAAATTTATGCTATGACGAAGAATACAAGGTAAAAGAAAAAAGTTTTATAGAATCAGACAAGGGGGTGAAAAGTCACCCTCTAATGACTGGACTGCTTGTAACAGAAACTTATTTCAGCACTAAGCCACCTGAGGCCTTCACAGCTCCATAACTTCTTGGTTAAACTCAGTCTTTTTAGAGCTCTCCTTTAAACTCCCTCCTATCAAGTTCCATTTCTTGGGACATTTTCTTGGGACCTTTTTGCAATCCGTTTAAGGTATCCTACTTTTTACTTAGCCTTGACTACGATAACCAAGACGTGCAAACTCTCGAAGCAGAGTTTGCTTCGTCCAAAAAATGATACATGATCATCCTAATATAATGTATTATACAGGCCATTGTTTGATATTAGGTCACTCAAAGGACCACCTAAAACAGCCTTTAAACAATTCAACTTGCAAAAGAGATATTTTCCATAAGGGTACTACCATTTCGGCAAACCGTCTAAGCACGAAACGTCATAACATCGAACCGTCATAACATCTAAAAAAATTTATAACTTTATATAATAATAATAATTATATAATAGTTTAGAAACAAATTTCGGCTATATATTTGCACATCAGGGGGATGGGGGCAAAGCATAGCATATATTAAATACGTAACATAACCTAGGTACCTTTTCCCCCCTCCCTAAAGCCCAAAAAACTAAAGTTGTAAAATTTTTTTATGTTATGATGGTTCGAGATACTGAAGGATTGTTTTGTGGATGTTATAATGGATTTTGTATTGCTCCTGACGTTGGCTCCTGACGGTTCGATGTTATGACACCATCCCTTTTCCATAATACATCTTGAATGGAAGTGCTTATTAATAGACATTTGCCTTAAACCAATGGTTCCCGAACGATTTTGGGCATGTCCCTCCAAGACATTTCTAAAAACCTGATGCTCCCCTTATGATACGAAAATTTAGTATTCAAAATTTTACGGGTATTCACCTGAAAGAAGCTTAAAATTCCACCAACTTGGCACCTATTTTGGGGCCTCCTCTCGGCATATTTCATGCTGATGATAACTATTGTCAGGTTACAACGCCTTTATATAATGTATAACGTCATTGCAATACTATTATGTATCTTTTTTGCTCTTTAAATGCATTTGAATGTGACGTCAAGACAAGACAGGATCTTTTATTGACTAAAACACATGAAAAATAAATTTCTAATCTGGTCGACGGAGTGCAGGGCTCAATGTGTCGGCCATAAACAAATAAATATAAGAAAATGCCGAAATAACAACTACAGGATATAAAAAAGAAAACCATACAAGGTAGGAGATAACAGAGGAGGCCACCCCAACGCGAGAACACCACAACACAGTTCTACTATATCAATTATTCATAAATCCCAACATCCAGACAAAGAACCATTTTTGAAATATGTTTTTTCGAAGAAGATCTGCTCTTGAAACTTGGGAACATTTCTACTAAATTAAGTTTATTTACAATATGGGGAATCTGGCATCTGATTCAGGATCTAGCTCTTTCTGATTTAATTGGAGGAAGGCGATACCTCTTCGAGCGGACGGGGGTATACAATTTGGGTATACAATTATACCCAAATCCTGGAAATAATTTCTTGAAGATTGAATATCATAATACCACATTGCTGTATGCAGGTCTTTCAGTTGTTTAAGATTAAGTATATTGAGAAAAACATATAAAGTTTGAGTTTCCGAGAGATTTTGAAGCCTCATTGGGCGATGAACAAAAGTACCCAGAATTCTAATTGCCTTATTTTGAATTATCACGTCATTCACATGATTTCTTTTTTTTTCAAAATTGACGCTCTAAAGTATAATCAGCCGAAGGATGGACGTACTCCCCATGCGACACACTAAAATATTGTCGTTCCCCACTTGTAGGACATGCAGCTAACGCCGGAAATCATGGCTTTAAACAATGAGATTATCAATTGAATACGTTAAATTGTTGCAAAAGGCAACTGGTAAATGAATTACACTCATGGGCGTAAATGCGTTCAGCGCGACACTATAAAACTTTATGGTAAAGAGCAGGGTTAACGAGTGTGCCTTCCCCTCATATAGAGAATATTTTATGTTCGTGTTGTTTTATTGTCACTCTTTGCCCTCACTTGAAAAAAGAAATATTTAGGTTGGTACGCAGCATCATCACTTTCGCATATTCATGTGATATACGGCACACATAGTAAAATAATTGAGCTATTGAAACATGCCTTTGTTCTTTTTTTTAGCTTCTTACCCCGCATAATTTGTTGTAGCATCAAATTATTTAATACTTCAAAGTGAAGATTTCAACTAGTTCACTATTGTAATTTATCAGAATGACAGGTTTATTTCCAAATTTGTTGCATAAATTTCCATTGAAGAATTTATCTTAAAACAAACAGAATTCTATCCAAGTTCAAAAATAAAGCTTTATATTATGATATTATACTATAAATGTACGAAAGTAGTAATATTATCATACTTATAAAATGTTTAATCGCCCGAGAAAAAACCAGCGAAAACAATTTGAGGTTTTCCTTTTCGGTGAAATTTCACAGGGTCTTTCGTAGCTTCCGGAATCGACATACCCATGAGTGGCTACAGATTACACCAAACATTCCATTCATTTTAGGTTCCATGTTGAATTTGTTTAGCTCTAATCGTTTTAATGTGTGAAGTAATTGAAACCTTTTATTTCAAAAGTTCTCTTCACATAGTACCAAGAATTTTGAGTAATTGTATGAAATTATCCCCACTGCTCAAGCTGTTCATTCATTTACACAATACAAAACTGGTTTTTGTTAGTTTATTTCAGCTTAGCGTGAAACAAGACAAAGAGAAGTGACGGAGAAGATGGAAAATAAATAATTTGGCTATATATTCGCACATTAGGGGGGAAGGGCTAAGTATTTGGACAGTTTGAAGTTAGAAAACAATTCTTAATATGCAGAATAATTTTACCGAACACATTAGGAACGCAGACCCATTATAATTTACCCCTAAACCCCCCCCCCACCCCTATTGTACAAATATATAGCCTAAATTTGTTTCTACATTATTATATTTTCATCATACTTAGCTATATTTCCTTAGGATTGAGCGTCAGAATAACATATTGGAAGAACATTAGGTAGGGGGTATCTCGTACAAGTACTGAATTTAGAATATCTTTTAAGAAATTACATTTTTGTAATTATTACTTCTTGAATTTAAACATGTTATCAGAATTGATGATTAGGACTATATTATGATGAAGTATATAAGTTTAAAAAATTAAAACTTTTAAAATTTAGGGGGAATAGAAAGGTCCCTTCCTCCAAATAAATACCTTGGTCATTATTCTTTGAAACAAAATGCTTTCGGCGGAGCACAAAAAAAATCTTAGTGCAGGGACTGGAAAGTAGAAGGGCGCAGTCCCTCCTGCATACAGAGCGATTTTTATCGTTGTAAGTTTTAGTGTGGGTCTTGAATTTCTTTTCATTTTATTTTCCTTTATCAATGCAAAGATCAATTACTGCTTTTATTAGTCAGAAAATTTTATCATCTGCTAAGATGATATATATATACATATATATATATATATATATATATATATATATATATATATATATATATATATATATATATATATATATATATATATATATATATATATATATATATATATATCTATATATATATATATATATATATATATATATATATATATATATATATATATATATATATATATATATATATATATATATATATATATATATATATATATATATATATATATATATATATATATATAAATATATATATATATATATATATATATTAACAAGTTTTTATCATTCTAATTTTAATTATTTAGCGTACATTAAACCTCAGACATTGGAACCAAGATTCAAATCATATGATACATCAAATTCAACTGCAAACTATGTCTAAATTTCTTTATTTTTAGAACCTAGAGGATTATCAATGGTTACTGATGGATACCGGTCCTTAGCCAGTTACTACTCTGGAATTTCCTAAACCATAAACCCATAACGAATTAGGAACACTCCAGTCTCTTACAGTCTTATCAAAGCAATCACAATGTAACCAATATAGGCACAAATAAACACCTTTGAAGAGTCTATTCAAAGGCGGAGGAATCAGTTAGGATTAGGCCAAATTTTATATGTACTACTACGAATATCCGAAATATACTTAATGTCAAGATTTACCGGTGAATGTCCGAAATTCCTTTTTTTTCTGCTTGGATTCAATTAGCTTTGTGAATCAGCTTTAATAGTCTTAAACAAGCTTTGATGTTAAAAGTTAAAAGTTAGGTTGGATTAGCTAAATCAAAGGAGAAAAAAAGGTATTCCTGACATTCACGGGTGAATGGTGACAACCACCAATTTTGGATATCCCCAAGAAAATATGTATTACATTTTCTGTTATGTTTTAAGATTCTTGCCTAATTCATGACGTGTTTTAGGTTTAAGTTCATTTAACAGCATTATTTTCCATAGCACATTCCAATAGTCAGCTAGCTCTGAGATTTGTGTCTTACTAGTTGGTAACTATCTGAACGGGCCTTATTTGTTACCAGCAATGCATATTTTTAATTTAGAAACTCTCAATTAACCTAACTTGTCAAATACATATACAATTCTTATTGCTGTTTGATTTATTTCACGACCGTGGGTGACCAACAAAGAATGGAACTTGCCTCATACGAAGAAAATTTCAAAATAGAAAAACAAGAAGAACCAAAAAATACAGAAGAAGAAAATGTTTGCTTTGTATTCATTACAAATATTTTTTTTCAAGCTTTAGATTACACAGGAAAGAGGGTAAGGTAGACACCATTAATCTGACTGTTTACTCAAAACTGTCCTTACTATCAGTCAGAATATTGAAGATTCTGAACGAAGCACCTTGAATAGTGAATGCCAAAGTGGCCAAGCTCTGAAAAAAAATTAGCTAAAATAAAAAAAAACAGCCGCGCTCTCTTGCAGCACATGAAACTAATGTCACAATCTTCGAAAATTTATGCATTTATTTTATTATTTTCCATAACAGTTTTTTCTAATTCAGAACCTTAAACAAATCACATCAAATTTTTGCTGATTTTAGCGTTTCTACTCAAGAAATAATAACAGAAAGAATAGTACTACGATTTATATATCTTGACAATTTGACACGGCCATTGCCCTGTAGGGTTTAGGCATCCAACAATAGTCGAAGTTAGCCCAATATCTGTTCTTGTAAAATTCCTAAACATCAAGAGAATTTCAAAGAAAAACAGATTTTGAATACCTGAAAATCAGTGAAGTATCCCATGTTGACCCAAATTTTGATAGTAATACCTGTGGCCTTCCATACGACTGAGTTCCTTGGGAACGGATTCCTTCTCGGGAACATTTTGTTTCTTTTGATTGGCTGAATTCGGAATACCTGTCTAAGCTTTATGCGTCAAAGTGGGGATAAAAGGCTTGTGCTTCGACGCTCCAGGGAATATTTTGCATACTATGTTAAAAAAGCACTTTTGAAAAAGTAAAATTTTGGTATATATTTATAATTGATTTTGCTGCTCTCAGGCATAGACATAATTCGAGGAGAGGATGGTGTGTCATTTTCAATTTCAAAACGGCAAAAATAATAACTATATGCTAAAACAAATCGGAGATTGCCATAAAACCTGGTAAAAATAAAGAATTCTTTGGTTATTCTCCTTCAAGAAAAATTGAAATGATCTCTTTACTTTACGGCAAACTAATGGTGGCACTGTTCTTAGCGCAATAGGATGAGGGAAAATACATGTTATAGAAGAAGAAAATGCAAGGAAAGAAATTAAATTTTCATGACCGTTGTTTTCTAAAGTACAAAGTCAAGCCACGGCCAATTTAAAGCAAAAAGAACAATATATTGTAAGAAATCTTAATTGGATCATGCCTTTTTAAAAGTAAATTATAAATGCTGATCTAGGGTGTCTGCCTGATTCAACATGATAAGGACTTTAAAGTGCCTTGTCATTAGCCAAATTACTAGACTGATTGGCAAATTCCAACCAAACCTGTACCTATATATAATAATATAATACATGAAAAAAAAACAAGTCTTTCAACTAAATCTTCTAGCATGCCCATGAACTTGCTAAGACAAGTTGTCCTAGGGGCGTTTCAGGAATAGGACAAAAAACAGAGAAAATTTTAGTACTAATTTATAGCACAAATCAACTATACCAGAAATACTGATAATATAAACAATAACTATATATATATATATATATATATATATATATATATATATATATATATATATATATATATATATATATATATATATATATATATATATATATATATATATATATATATATATATATATATATATATATATATATATATATATATATATATATATATATATATATATATATATATATATATATATATATATATATATATATATATATATATATATATATATATAATATATATAATTATATATATATGTATAAATAAAATACATAATTCCTTGCTGAGTTACTACTGGAGCCACCGTAAATACAACAAAAAAAAAGGAAAAAGTATCCAAATAATCCACTATGCTCCTTCACACACCTCAAACAACAAAAGAAGAAGAAGAAAAAAAAAACGAAAACGAATAATAGCTTAGGATTCATTAATAGAATACATTTTTTCCTTGGCTTTACTTCAAAATTTTTTCAAACTATTTTATACCATTAATAATCATATTATTACTAAGCTATAAATTTATATATGAAGTACAAATAAAAATAACAAATAATAATTTAATACTCATAGCTAGAATACATTTTTTCCCTAAGATTATTTTTAAATTCTTCAAAACCTGTTGCGTCACTAGTTTTCTTATCATTAGTATTCCATAATTTTATTCCTCGATAAATAAAGGAGAACTTAGAACTTATAGTAACGGCAATTGGAGCAGACAGTGCCTTGCTTGTTCGAATATTATAATTGTTGCAATCACACCTAATCTTAAACGTGCATGAGAAGCTTAAAGGTAACTTAATATTACTTTACTTGAAAAAAAATAATTGGTGATAAAAATCCCGTAAGCCAGCAGCAGGTAAAATTTGTTGTCTTCTATACTCCAATCTCACAGAATCACTATAAGATTTATTACAAAGTAAACAGATCGCATTATTTTGGAAAACTCGAATTGGATTAACTAGCGACGGAAATGTCCCTAACCATACCGAAGAACAATATAAAATATATGGATGTATTATCGAGAAATACAACAACCTTAAAATGCGAAGCGGGACAAAGTGTGCGAGTTTCCTAAGGATTCCGATGTTCCGTGATAAAATTGCTGACGTGTTCCCAACATGTTTCCTAAACGACAAAGTTTCATCAAGTGTAATACCTAAATACTTGACACAAGACTTCCTTCCAATCTCGCCATAACTGTATTTAAATCGAGAAATCCATATGTGGCTGTTCTTGACAATATGATGAAAATACTCTTAGCCGGGTGAACTTGTAGTTTATTTACGCGCATCCAAGTTGTAACTCTGTCTAACGATTGTTTACTTAATTCAAGTAATCCCTTCTCAGTTCTTGCAAGACAAACAAGCGACATGTCATCAGCAAACATTGGTACTGTCAGTTCTTGTGGATCATTGAATAATTCAGTGAAATCGTTCTTTATATTAGATAGGGTTTGGATTAGGTCATTTACAAAAATTAGGAAGAATAGCAGTAAAAGAACAGAGCACTGTGGAACTCCATATGTAATAGGAAAGCTTGATGAACGCTTTGAGTCAATCTGAACATACTGTAGCCGCCCTGCTAAAAATGCATGAAGAAAGTTAAGCCCAGGACCTCTTATGCCATAAAACTCACATTTTAGAAGTAGGAGATGATGATCTACTGTTTCGAAAGGTTTAATTATATCTAAAAATATTGCTAAAACCATGTAGCCTCCATCCAACGCTTGATTGACTACGCTGCTTAGATAAGCAACTGCTTGCTCCGCTGTATGACCATGCCGAAATCTGAATAGGGTAGGATTTAACACATTATGACGCTCTAAATATGCATAAAGACGGGCAGCAAAGCACTTCTCTAAAACACGTGATAGTGCAGGAAGAACAGAAATCGGCCTATAATTTCCTAAATTATGTGTCTCACCACCCTTATGAACAGGAGTAACACGAGCTACTTTAAAACAAGACGGGAAGAAACCCTCTTTTAATGCAGAATTAATTAGAGACAAAAGTGGCTTCTGGATTAGTGGCAGAATAAATTTAACCACTCTTAATGATATAACATCACTACCAGAAGCATTACTTTTCATTTTGTAGATGACCTGTTTCATCTCACTTAAAGATACAGGTGCTAAATACATTGAAACTTCAGATTCAAAATGACCAAGGTAGTCAAAAATGCTTAGATCATGTAACATTGGACAGATTCAGCAACATGCTTTCCTACCGCTGAGAAGTAATTTCCGAATACCTTCGAGACATCATCAGCACCTTTGGGTATTTCACCTTCTTGGTTAACTATTTCAAGTGGGATCGTTTTCTTTGGCTGCTGGAGTACTTCTTTAATCATCCGCCATGTTTTTGCCGGACATCCCGATACTTCCTCGAACTTCCTCGAGTAAAATTCTCTTTTTGATTTTCTTAATAATCGATTCAGAGCATTGCGATAATTATTATATATTCTATCGTTTATATCGCATTTGTGATCGATCTTTTTTTTTGTAAAATTGGTCTCTAATACGCATCAATTTTAGAAGCTCTCCAGTAATCCATGGCTTCTTTGGGGTTGTCCTACGCCGTCCTTTTTTCCTTTGACAGTGCTTTTCTAAATCACTTTGGATAATCTGGTAAAACAAATTAAATCTCTCTTCATTATTAGATGCAATTGATAAAATATTATCCCAATTCATTTGAGATAAAACCCTGTTATAACGCAAGAAAATTGTTTTATTCACATAATGCCAAGAAAACTCATTCATTAACCTTGAACTATTTCCTAGAGGAATAGTATGTCCAGAAAACACACCAAAATGGTCAAAAGTGTCACTAATAACAACACGGGGCGAATCAGGGTTAATATTAGAGAATTTATTGTCAATACATGTCACGGAAGTATCCGTGACCCTCGTAGGTATGTTGATTGACGGAGGTAATTCAAATGATACGAAAATATTCAATAGTCGGCTGCTCTTTGCATTTATTTCAATCAGGTCAAAGTTTGGATCACCCACAAGAAAACACGGGAGATTCACAGGCATCTGGAGGAGCAGCTTTTAAAGCTGCTCCTCCAAAAGATCAAAGAATTCATTATATGAGGAAGTCGGTGGGCGGTAGAGAACTATTAAGTAGCAAGAATAATTACCTAAACAAAGATGAAGCACAAAAATTATATCCCTCTAGACCAAGCAACTCTGAATTATGAAAATTAACCTATGTCTCAGTTAAAGCTATCACGTGAAAAACAGAAATATTAGTTAAATCTTCAATAAAGCTATAACTTGAATTTAGCCCCCGACAATTCAGATGAAAAATATTAAAAAAATTTTCAGGTTTACGGCATAAAGGTCCAATCTCACATGGTAAAACATAATTCGAATCTTCGAACTACAAGTGAATACCGTAACCAAGGTCCGAAATTCCACTCGAAACATCATTATATCTACACGCAAAATCTATTTTATTACCCTCTAATTCCTTTAATTTCTGAGGTGCTGAAGGAAATTGAAATATACTATACATAACTTAGAGTTAGAAGCCCTATCTTACGGTGACTCAATCTTTGACACAGATAAACACTGAAGTATATACCATCTATTGAATTCAGGGACTTTACGTTCCTTCCGGTTTTTCTGCTAGGTAAACAGGTCATTACACTCTTACAAGGAATATACATGTTTTTTTTATTATGACATCGATTTTCCTTCCGGTTTTTCTGTTAGGTAAACAGGTCATCACACTCTTACAAGGAATATACATGTTTTTTTTA